>NC_046657.1:1518868-1536549 GCF_010883055.1 Belonocnema kinseyi
CTAGAAAGGGTGTTTTCAGCTTTTTTGTAAAGCTAGCTTAACTTTGTCGATGAGCTTTGGAGGGTCGATGTTCAAACAATTAACCGGTGGCGGATATTTTAGTACGAGTGTTGCTCTCTCTTCTGAAGAAAGTCCAATTTTAATTATGTCCTCCCAGTGGATGGCAATGTCCTCCAGGACAGCCGGCGCAAGGGACCTATCTTCCATAAAACGTTTTCCATTAATAACGCCTTCTTTAATTCTCTTATTTTGCGAATCAGCAGCTTCAGACGTCATCTGTTGCGCCTCGAGAACACTAGAGATATTTGTCGGGCGTGCCAAGGTCAAAAGCGTTGAGCAAGAATTCAAATATAAATCCAAAGAATTAAGAAAACTTCAGAGAATCCAAAAGAGCTTTATGAATTAAACAAAATTCAATCGGAATCAGTAAAATTAAAATTAATTCCAAGAATTCAGAAAAATTAAAAGATTCTAGGATTTTCAAAGAATCTAGAAAATCACAAAAAATTTAGTTTAGTAGAATTGAAATGAATTCCAAGAATTCAGGGCAATGAAAGAATTCAAAAGAGTTTAAAGAATTAAGAACAATTCAATTGGATTCAATAGAATTCACAAGTATTTATACAAAATTTCATTTAATTTAGTAGGATGTAGACAAATTCATTTCAAATCAGTATCATTCAGAATTAAGAAAAATTCAGAAAATCCAGCAGAGTTTAAGAATTAAACAAAATTGAATTGAATTCAGGTGAATTAAAATGAATTAAACAATGTCGATAAAATCAATTAAATTCAGCGTAATTCAAGAGTATTAAAACAAATTAATTTAATTAAGTAGAATTAAGAAACATTTTATTTTATTCAGCACCAATAACATTGTATTTAAGAATTCAGATAAATCTAAAGTATTCAGAAGAATTAATAAGAACTGAAAGAACCCAGAAGAGTTCAAATAATTCGAAAAAATTCAGTATAATCCAAAAGTATTTTAAAAAATAGATTCGGAAGATTGTAGAAAAATAAATAAAAAATTCAATTGAATTTAGTAACATTCAGAAGATATTCGAAAAATTCCGTAGGATAGAAATTAATTTCAAGACCTCAGGTCATTATAATTCAGCAGAATTACAAATAATTTCAAGAATTGAAATAAATCCACAAAATTAACGATAATTCTGTACAATTAAAATGAATTAAAAATTTTCGAAAAATTCAATTCCATTCAGTATGATTCAGGAGTATAAAAAAAATTGGTTTCATTAAGTAGAATTCAGAAGAATTTAAAGAATTAGGAAAAATTCAATTCAGTTCAGTGGAATTTAAATTAACTCAAAAATTCTAGAATTCTCGAAGAACCTAGAGAATTAAAAAAATATAATAAATTTACTTTATTAGAACTGAAATGAAATCCAAAAATTCAGGATATTTGAAAAAATTCAGAGGAGTTTAGGGAATTAAAAAAATTCAATTGGATTCAGTGAATTTGAAATAAATTCAGAAGAATGACAAGAAAATAATAGATTAAAAAACAGTGAATGAAAAAAAAATCAATTCAATAGAATTGAAAGAAAATAGAACAATTTGAAAGAATTCCAATAATTTAGAAGAAGTGCTATATCTAGAATGCGTATAAGGAGTAAATCATTATAATATGATAATCAATTTAAAATCAGCTCGAAGAAAATATTTTCTTCCTGTAATAATCTCAGGCTTCTATTTTTAAAAAAAGCAAACCAGAAATTCAGAAAAAAATGAAAAGACAAATTCAATTGACTTCTTTATAATTTTGGAGTATTTAAAACGAATTTGATTAATTAAAATTAAGAAAAATTTAATTAAATTCAGCAGCATTAAAATTATATTTATGAATTCAGATAATTGAATTTGGAATTAATTCCAAAAAATTCAAAAGAATTAAAAGAACCCAGAAGATTTTAAAGAATTCGAAAATTTGCAATATAATTCAGAAGTATTACAAAAAAATAAATTGTATTCAAAAGAATGTAGAATAATTAAGAAAAATTTAATTTAATTAAGTAACATTCAGAAGTTATTAGAAAAATCCAATATAATTCAGTAGACTTAAAATTAATTTCGAGAATTCCAATTTTTTAAATTCAATTAAATTTAGCATAACTTAATGGATTTAGAAAAATTCAGTGGAATTCGGTAGAATTAAAATTAATTTCAAGAACTCAGATCCAGAGAATTTTGTCATATATCACATGAATTCAGTATAATTCTGAAGGATCTAAAAAATTTATAATTGAATTCAGTAGGATGTAGAAAAATGCAATTGAATTCAGAAAATTCAGAAGAATTTAAAAAAATGCAATATAATTCATCAAGACTTCAGAAGAATTTCGACAAGTTCAATTGCATTACGTATAATTCAGATAAATCCTAAGAGTTTAAAAAAATTTAGTGAATCTAGAAGAATGTAAGAATTAAACAAAGTTCAGTAAAATTGAAACTAATTCCAAGAATTCAGAATAATTGCAAGAACCATAAAGAGTTTAAAGAATTATAAAAAATGCAATCGAATTGAAATTAATGCAGAGAAGGTAGAAGAATTAAGAAAAATTGTATTGAATTTAGTAGAATTAAAATTAATTTCAAGAATTGAGAAAAATGTACAGAATCCAGAAAAATCTAAGAGAAAAAATTCAATTGAATTCAATATATGATTCAGAAACATTTTAAAAGATTCAATTGAATTCTGTAAAATAAAAATTCAATATAATCCAGTAGAATTACAATTAACTGAAATAATTCAGATAAATTTAGAAGAATGTCATTAAAATCCGTAGCAAATCGAAGAATTTAAACAAATTCAGTGGAACTCAGTAGAATTGAAATAAATTTCAAAAATTCAGAAGAATTACTGTAATGTAAAAGAGTTCAGAGAATTAAGGAAAATTCAAATGAATTCACTAGAATTGAAATGAATAGAATTCATGAGAATTTAAAGAATTCAGAAGTGTACAAAAAATCTAGAAAAATTCAAGGAAAGAATAAAAATTCAAGAGGATTCCGCAGAACTCTAATAAACTTCAAGAATTCAGAAGAATCAAGAGATTTCATAATTGTCAAAAAATTCCGACAGTTAGAAACAAATTGAATTCACTATAATTGAAGAATTAAGAGAATTAGGAAAAATACAATTGAAAATAATTCCAAGAATTAATCGGAATTGGAAGAGCCCAGAAGAGTTTAAAGAATTATAAAAAAAATCAATAGAATTGTAATTAATTAAGAAGAATGTAGAAGAATTAAGAATAATTGAATTGAATTTAGAATTAAATTTTATTTCAAGAATCCAGACAAATCTAAGAGAAAAATTCAAATGAATTCAGTAGAATTGAAAATACTTCCAAGAATCAAGAAGATTTCAAATGAATCAGAAAAATTTAGACAAATTCCATTGAATTTAATATAATTCCGATATATTTTAAAAGATTCGATTGTATTCGGTAAAATTCAGAGGAACTTAGAAAAATTAAATAAAATTCAGAAGAATTTAGAAAAGTTCAATTAAATTCAGTAGAACTTCAAAGAATTTAGAAAAACTTATTGGCGTTCAGTAGAATTGAAATGAATTCGAAGAATTCAGGAGAATTGAAAGAAAATTTAGAAGAATTGAACAATTCATAATAATTGAAAAATCTAGAAAATATAAGGAAAAATTTAATTTAATTTAGTAGAATGAAAATAAATGCTAATCCTTCAGAAGAAATATGAGAGTATTATTTACAAGAATTACAAGAAGTCGCGAAGAATTTCAAAATTCCACATGAGTTGACAGAATTTAAAACAAATTCTCATGGATTCAGTGAAATTGAAATAATTCAGAAGTTCTTATTCTAGAAATTTTATAAATAATAAATAATTATAACACGATAATTCATTTGAAATCCGCATCTGGAAAATATTTCCTTTCTAAAATAATCTCATTCAATTGGATTAAATGGAATTGAAAGAATGCAGAATAATTAAAATTCCAAACAAATTAAAAGAACTTAGAGAATTAGAAAAAATTGAATTAAGTCGAATTTAAATGAATACCAAGAATTCTTGGCAATTGAATGAATTAAAAACAATTTAATTGGATTCAGTAGAATTATAATAATAAAGATAAATCCAAAGAATTCAGAAGAACTAATAAGAACTGTAAGTATTTTTAAAACATGGATTCAGAAGAATATAGAAGAATTCAAAAAATTCAATTGAATTTAGTAACTCAGAAGTTATCAGAAAAATTCAATCAAATTCAGGAAAATTTAGAAAAATTGAATACAATTTAGTAGAATAAAAATTAATTTCAAGAACTCATTTCAAATTAATTTTGAAGAATTGAACCAAATTCGAATTAATTAAGTAGGATGTAGAAAAATTCATATGAATTCTATCGCATGTAGAAGAATTTACAAAAAATCATTATAATTCAGCAGAATTACAATTAATCTCAAGAATTGAAATAAATCCATACAATTAAGTGAATTAACAATAATTCAATATGATTAAAATGAATTCAAAGTTTCGAACAAATTCAATTGAATTCAGTATGATTCAGGACTTAAAAAAATTTTCAATTTAATTAAGTAGAATTCAGAAGAACATAAAGACTTAGGAAAGATTCAATTGAAATCAGTAGAATTGAAATGAACTCTAAGAATTCAAATTATAGAATTCTCAAACAATCCAGAGAATTAAAACAATTAAATTTAATTTTGCGGAACTGAAATGTATTCCAAGAACTCAGGGCAATTAAAAGAATTCAGAAGAGTTTAAGGAATTCAGAAAAATTCAATTGGGTTCAGTAGAATTTAAAAGTACCCTAAGAATTCAGAAGAATTAAAAGATTCCAGGATTCTCAAAGAATCCAGAGAATTAAAAAAATGTAATTAAGTGAAATTGACATGAATTCCAAAAATTCAAAAAAATTGAAAGAATTCAGAAGAATTAGAAGATTCTAGAACTCTTAAAGAATCCAGAGAATTAAAAAAAAATTGAATTAAGTAGAATTTAAGTGAATTTCCAGAATTCAGGGCATGTGAAAGATTTCAGAAGTTTAAGGAATTAAGAAAAAATCAATTGGATTCGGTAGAATTGAAAAGAAATCTAAGAATTCAGAAGAATTAAAAGATTCTAGAATTCTTCCAGCACCTAGAGAATAAAAAAAAATTAACGTTAGTAGAATTTAAGTGAATTCAAAGAATTCAGGGCAATTTAAAGAATTCAGTACTTTAAGTAATTAAGAAAAATTCAATTAGATTCGGTACAATTGAAAAGAACTCTAAGAATTCAGAAGAATTAAAAGATTCTAGAATTCTCAAAGAACCTAGAGAATTAAAAAAAAAAATACGTTAATGGAATTTAAGTGAATTTCAAGAATTCAGGGCAATTGAAAAAATTCAAAAGAATTAAAAGCATTCAAAGATTCTGGAATTTTCAAAGAATCCAGAGAATTAATAAAAAATGTAATTAAGTAAAATTGAAATGAATTCCAAAAATTCAGGAAAATTGAAAGAATTCAGAAGAATTAAAAGATTCTAGAACTCTTAAAGAATTCAGAGAATTAAAAAAAAAAATAAATTGAATGAAGTAGAATTTAAGTGAATTTCCAGAATTCAGGGCAGTTGAAAGAATTCAGAAGAATGAAAAGATTATAGAATTCTCAAAGAATCCAGATGTTAAAAAAAAATTAATTAAGTAAAATTCAAATGAATTCCAAAAATTCAGGAAAATTGAAAGTATATAGAAGAATTAAAAGATTCTAGAACTTTTAAAGAATCCAGAGATTAAAAAAAAATTAAATTGAATGAAGTAAAATGTAAGTGAATTTCCAGAATTCAGGGCAATTGAAAGAATTCAGAAGAGTTTAAGGAATTTAGAAGGATTCAATTGAATTCAGTAGAATTAAAAAGAACTCTAAGAATTCAGAAGAATTAAAAGATTCTAGAACTCTTAAAGAATCCAGTGTATGAAAAAAAATTAAATCGAATTAAGTAGAATTTGAGTGAATTTCAAGAATTCAGGGCAATTGAAAGAATTCAGAAGAAATAAATGATTCTAGAATTCTCAAAGTATCTAGAAAATTAAATAAATTTTAATTAACTAAAATTGAAATGAATTCCAGAAATTCAGGAAAATCGAAAGTATTCCGAAGAATTAAAAGATTCTAGGACTCTTAAAGAATCCAGAGAATTAAAAAAAAAACTAAATTGAATTAAGTAGAATTTAAGTGAATTTCCAGAATTCAGGGCAATTGAAAGAATTCAGACGAATGAAATGATTCTAGAATTCTTAAAGAATCCAGAGGATTAAAAAATTTTAATTAAATAAAATTAAAATCAATTCCAAAAAATCAGGAAAATTGAAAAAATTCAGAAGAAATAAAAGATTCTAGAACTCTTAAAGAATTCAGAGAATAAAAAAAAATTAAATTGAATCAAGTAGAATTTAAGTGAATTTCCAGAATTCAGGGCAATTGAAAGAATTCAGAAGAGTTTAAGGGATTAGGAAAAATTCAATTGAATTCAGTTGAATTAAAACGAACTCTAAGAAATCAGAAGAATTAAAAGATTCTAGAATTCTTAAAGAATCCAGAGAATTGACAAAAAATGTAATTAAGTAGAATTAAAATGTATTCCGAAAATTCAGGAAAATTGAAAGAATTCAGAGGGATTAAAAGATTCTAGAACTTTTAAAGAATCCAGAGAAAAAAAAATTAAATTGAATAAGGTAGAATTTGAGTGAACTTCAAGAATTCAGAAGAATTAAATGATTCTAGAATTCTCAAAGAATCTAGAGAATTAACTAAAATTGAAATGAATTCCAAAAATTCAGGACAATCGAAAGTATTCAGAAGAATTAAAAGATTCTAGAACTCTTAAAGAATCCAGAGAATTAAAAAAAAATTAAATTGAATGAAGTAGAATTTAAGCGAATTTCCAGAATTCAGGGCAATTGAAAGAATTCAGAAGAGTTTAAGGAATTAGGAAAAAATCAATTAGGTTCAGTAGAATTTAAATCAATTAGATAATTCTAGAATTCTCAAAGAATCTAGAGAATTATTAAATAAATTTAATTCAGCAGAATTGAAATGAATTCAGAATAATGACAATAATTTACAAGAAGTGCTAATTCTAGAATGTTTATAAAGAATAAATCATAATTATAATATGATAGTCAATTTGAAAGTCGCTGACAAACTGAATAAAAGAAAAACTGACAAGTAAAGAAAAGACATGAGAAATTTTATAATCGTGATATCATCGACTTGATTTTATTAAAGATCCAATACAATACTTGTGTCACAGATTGACATGCGAGTAGCACTGACTATTTAAATCTGCTCTCTCTCTCTCTCTCTCTCTCTCTCTCATTTTTCACAAAATTCCAGAACTCTACACGATTCTCTAAAAAGGCTCTCTTTTTATTTCGCAATGGAGTAACAACAATGAAAGGAAGGAAGGAATCGAAAAGTAGAAAAAGCACCCGAGATATGAAAAGAATTTTATTTATTATCATTAAAAAAAAAAATCAATTACCAAAACGTGTACTCTAATTTCAGTAAAGAGTCGATAAGTGCAGTTCCTTCTTTTTTTTGTATTCCTATACTTTATTATCTTTAGTTCATTGTTACTCCTACTCATTATCATAATTATTCAATATTATACTTATTTATTATTTCACGTATTTATTACTTCACTTATTGATCATTTTACTTATTTATATCAATTCTTATTTATAATCAAACTTATTTAAATCTCAGACAATCGTCACACTCGAAATCTTCGTCACGCGACGCACTCACACTTCTTACAAAACTGAACGATTATATTAAAATATAATGATAATAACCAAGCGAAACCTCGAGGAAGGAAAACGTAAGAACTAGGCCTGAAAAAATCAAACAACGCTTCCAAGGAAGTCGACTTTTCCGAATTTCACAAAGACTCTCAACTTATATTCCAATCGGAAATTTTATCCCTCGGATTGGGCATTTTCATCAAACCGGAAACACACCAAAACCTCAGAGTGCTCCTTTTTTTCCACACGGAGAGATGACACGCTATAAAATTCAATAAATAAAAACAAACAAGCTCAACTTCCCTGGACCAAATTATTATCCAAATCGGAACTTTCAATATATTAACAGTTTCCTTCAACTCGTTTTAGCTTTTTTTAAATAATAATTTTTAATACTTTACATGAAAAGAGATTTAGATACGTATTTTTCACAAAACTCGCTCAAACTGATTCTAGAAAAGTAAATCCCCGGCATTCCGAATTTTTGAAGAATGAAGAATAATTGTTTGTTGCTGGGCGCAAAATATTTAATTGCGAAAAAATAGAAAACTGGAAGTTACCTGGGGTTAACCACTATGATTTTCAAACTGCACTTGAATTTAGAATTCAATAGAATTCAGAAGTATTTCAAGAATTCAGAAAAGTCTTAAGAACTCAGTTAAATTGAAATTAATTTCAAGAATTTTGATTAATCCAAAGAATTCAGAAGAATTTAACGAAATTCAATTGGAATTCAGTGGGATTTAAATTAATTCCAAGAATTCTAAGAATCCAACAAAATTCAAAGAAAAAAGAAAAAAATCAAGTGAATTTAATAGGATTGAAATAAACGCAAAGAATCCAGAGAAATTCAAAGAATTTAGACAATTTGAAAATAATTCACTAGAATTAAAATTAATTTCAAGAATTCAACAAATATAGAAGAATTAAAATGAATTTAGAGAATTACGGAAAATTTAACTGAGTTCAGTAGTAATATTCAGAAACATTCATGAGAATTTAGACAAATTGAATTAAATTCAAGAGAATTGAGAAAATCTGAATATAATTCAGCAGAAATAAAATTAATTTCAAGAACTCAGAAAAATTTAGAAAAGTTCAAGAGAATTTAGAAAAATTAAACTAAATTCAGCATAAAATACAAGAATATCGGAAAATTCAGTGGGATTCAGTAGAATTGAAATTAATTTCAAGAATTTCGATTAATCCAAAGAATTCAGAAGAATTTAACGAAATTCAATTGGAATTCAGTGAGATTTAAATTAATTCCAAGAATTCTAAGAATCCAACAAAATTCAAAGAAAAAAGAAAAAAATCAAGTGAATTTAATAGGATTGAAATAAACGCAAAGAATCCAGAGAAATTCAAAGAATTTAGACAATTTGAAAATAATTCACTAGAATTAAAATTAATTTCAAGAATTCCGAAAAATGTAGAAAAATTAAATTAAATTCAGTAGAACTTACAAGAATTTAGAAAAATGCAATGAAATTAAATAGATTTAAAATTAATTTCATGAATTCAACAAATATAGAAGAATTAAAATGAATTTAGAGAATTACGGAAAATTTAACGGAGCTCAGTAGTAATATTCAGAAACATTCCTGAGAATTTAGACAAATTGAATTAAATTCAAGAGAATTTACAAAAATTAAACTAAATTCAGCATAAAATACAAGAATATCGGAAAATTCATTGGGATTCAATAGAATTGAAATTAATTTCAAGAATTCAAATAAAGAAAAATAAAAGTAAATTTCGAGTTCAAAAAAAATTTAACTGAGTGCAGTAGGATTGAAATGAATTCAAAGGAATCCAAAGAACACAAATTCAATTGAATTCAGTATTGTATAGAAATGTTCAATGGAGTTCAGTAACATTTACAGAAATTGTATATAATTCAGTAGAATTAAAATTAATTTCAATAATTCAGAAAAATTAAATTAAATTCAGTAGAAATTACAAGTTTTAAAAAAATGCAATGAAATTCAGTAGAACTAAAATTAATTTAATGAATTTAACAAATATAGAAGAATTAAAATTAATTTAGAGAAATAAGAAAAATTTAGCTGAGTTCAGTACTAATATTAAAAAAAATTCAAAAGAATTTAGAAAAATTCAATTAAATTCCTGGGAATTAAAAAAAACTTAATGTAATTTAGTAGAATTAAAATTAATTTCAAGAATGCAAATAAATCCAAAGAGTTTAGAGATTCCGAAAGAATTGAAGAATTAAACTAAATTCAATTGGAATTCATCAGGGTTGAAATTAATTCCAGAATTATAAGAATCCAATAACTCAAAGAAAAAAGAATAATTCAATTGAGTTCAGTAGACTCGTAATAAACTTAACAAATCCAGAGGAATTCAAAGAATTATTTTTTAATTTTTTTGTATTCAGTAGGATGTAGAAAGATTCAATTGAATTCAGTAAAATTCAGAAGAATTTAGAAAAATTCAGTGGAATTCAGTAGAAATAACATTAATTTCAAGAATTAAAATAATGAAGAATTAAAATAAATATCGAGAATTTAAAAAAAAATGTAAATGAGTTAGGTAGAATTGATAAGAATTCGAAGGAGTCCGAAAAAAAGAAATTCGATTGAATTCAGTGGCATTAAGAAGAATGAAGAAAAATGGAATATAATTCAGTAGAATTAAAATTAATTTCAATAATGCTGAAAAATTTAGAAAAATTAAATTCAGTAGAAATTACAAGAGTTTATAAAAATGCAATGGAATTTAGTGGGATTAAAATTAATTTCACGAATTCAGGGAATCTAGAAGAATTTAAGAATGAAAAAAAAATCAATTCAATTCAGTAAAATGGAAATTAATTCCAAGAATTCCACAGTATTTAAACAATTCAATGAATTAAGAAAAATTCTATTGAATTCAGTAGAAAGGAAATAAATTCAAATAACCCGAAGGAATTCAAAGAATGCCAATAATCCAGCAAAGTTCAACTGAATTGAGTAGAATCCAAAGAATTATAACAAATAAGAAAATGCAGAAGAATTTAAGGATGGAACAAAATTAAATTAAAATTGAAAATAATTCCTAGAATTCAGAAGAATTAATAAGAATTGAATGAATACAGAAAAGTTTCAAAGAATTCGTGAAAATTCAGTATAATTCAGTACTATTTAAAAATATATCAAATGGATTCAGTAGAATGTAGAAAAAAGGGATCGAATTTAGTAATATTCAGAAGTTATTAGAAAAATTAAATTTAGGAAATTTAGATGAATTTAATACAATTTACAGAATTCAGGTGAATTAAAAAAAAATCAATTAATTTTAGTATAACTGAAATAAATTTAAATAAGTAAAACTTAAAGAATTTAGAGTAATTCAAAGACTGCAAACAATCCCGAAAATCCAAAAGAATTTAAGAATTAAACAAAATTCAATTTAAATTAACTATCTCCAAGAATTCAGAAGAATTTATAAGAATTGAGAGAAATGAAAAAAGTTCAAAGAATTAGAAAAAAATCAGTAGAATTCAAATAAATTTAGAGGAATTCAGAAAAATTTAAACAAATTCAATTAAATTCAATATAATTCACAAGTATTTACGAAAAATAAATTTAATTCACTAGAATGTGGGAGAATTAAAATTAATTTCAAGAATTCAAAAACATCCAGAGAATCCAGACAAATTTAAGAAAAATTCAAAAGAATTAAAATTAATTCCAAGAAATCAAAGAATCCAACAAAATTCAAATGGCTCAGAAGAATTTAAAAAAATTAATTGAATTTAGTAAGATTGAAGAAAAATTCAATTGAATTTAGTTCTAGAAGAATTAAAATTAATTTAAAGAATTCACGAAAATTCAGAGAATCCAAACAAATTTTAGGGGAAAAAATAATAGAATTCTGTAGAATTATAATTAATTTCAAAAATTCAAAATAATTTACAAAAATTATATTCAGTAAAACTTCGAGGAATTTAAAAAAATTCTGTGGAATTCAGTAGAATTAAAATTAATTTCAAGAATTCAGATCAATTCAAAAAATTCAGAAACATTAATAAAAAACCGAATTGAATTCAATGTGATTTAGAAAAATTAAGAGATATTCAATTGAATTCAGTAACATTGAGAAGAATTTAGAAAAATTCAATGAATTGCAAGAATCTACAAGAATTCAAAGAAAAATTAAATTGAATTGAATTTGAATTCAAAACTATGCAAACAAAAATTAATTTAATTTAGTAGAATGTAGAAGAATTTAGACAAATTCAGAGGAATTCAGAAGAATTTAAAAAATCCAGAGAATTAAGAGAAAATCAGATAAAT
Organism: Belonocnema kinseyi; assembly: GCF_010883055.1. Taxonomy (NCBI): domain Eukaryota; kingdom Metazoa; phylum Arthropoda; class Insecta; order Hymenoptera; family Cynipidae; genus Belonocnema; species Belonocnema kinseyi. The sequence continues at coordinate 1,530,985 of NC_046657.1, forward strand.
TTCGTAGAATGAAGATTAACTAATTTAAAAAAAATGTTATTGAATTCAGTAGAACTCAAATAAATTCAAAAGAACTTGAAGAATCCAGGAAAATTCAGAGAATTTGGAAGAATGTAGAGAATTCAGACAAGGTTTCAAAGAATTCAAGTGAATTTGTAGAGATTACGAATAATTCAAGTGAATTTAAAAAGATTCCAAAGAAACAAATTAAAAAAATTCAAGTGCATTCACATAAATTCAAAATACTGTGCCGACATTTAATTGATTCTCTGCTAATTGAGAAAAATAATTTAAAATTCGTTCAAGTTTACCAAAATTGATCTACAATCCTGGTAAATTCAAAAGGATTCACATTGAATTAAAAATTATTTCGATGAATTTAATGGAATTCATTAGAATTGCAGCGAATTTAAGAATTCAGAAACAGTTCTAAACTTGAATTCAGTGATGGTTAACCCCTCAAAAAGCTGTAAGTGAATCACAAATTGTGAATTTCTCAATTAATAATATATAGCGAATTGTGTAGTAATAGAGGACGAAATTAAAATTTACGGGCAGTGCTCTATATTTATTTAAAATATACAATGTTGACCTTTTTTTAAATGGAGAACAAAAAAATACGATTAAACGATGAACAGATTTTTTTTTAAATAATGAAACTTATTCACTATAACTATTTATACCATAAAAGCCAATTGCGCAGATCTAATTCGCAATCGCGCAGTTCTATTGCGCAGTCGTGCAGACCTAAGTTGCGTAGAAAATTGCTGCGTAGCTCTCAGCTATAATGCCGTCCACTATATATTATTAATCCAGAAAAATAATTTTAAAAAATCAAAAAATTATCCTCCCAAATTGACTCGCAATTTCAAAAATAACATTTTCAATTTAAATACTTCATTCAATAATTACAATTTCCGCAAAATACTGCCCCCAGCTATGAAATTAAATTTCACAAGAGAACAGCCTATTCCGATGAAAATTAATGAAATTGGGATAGACGATCAATTTCTTCAGCCAATTGATTTCAGCCAGAGCAACCCGAAATTCAATTTAGGCGAAAAATTAATCAATTAATTAACTAATGTAATAACATCGGTCGTAAGTAAAATCTATCCTAAAAAGTTCACGCTATGAGACACTCGCCGAAGATACAAATATCTCCTTTCTGTATCAAAAAGAGAATTTTTCTCAAAGAGTGACGAAAAAAAAACATGCAGGAATCATAGCGAAGGTTCTGTTACTAACAAAAAAAAACCACAAAAAAGCAATGAAACGAAAAAAAAAAAAAGAAAAGAGAAGAAAATGAGTGGAAATTAATAAAGAACAAAAGCCGATGCGTGTCAAAGTTCAGGCAGTGTGTCATAACGTTAACGACTTATCTAAAAATACGCGATCGACTTAGGTATATTAATTGTTGTACATAACCAAAATATTCTGTGTCCTAATTTGTAAAGTGTTTTTCTAGATAGCGAGACGTTCTCTCGTTTCGTCGCACTATCTCTCCCTTTTCCCAGAACCCTTCTCTCTTTACCCTCTTAATGCAGTTCACAGGAAATTATTTATTTATCTTATCCGTGTCCCTTAATGCCCTCTTCGAAGGTGGCTCTTCCAGCTGGAAAAGAAAATTTTAATATATTTACAATTTGTGCTCTTTGAATTGATTCAAAGTCTTGCATTTTAGTTATTTTAAATTATAAAATCGTGCTTTCTTGTAATTTACAAAGACGCAGTACATCACTCTCCGTGTATCGTATATCACCCATCATATATAGTACATCACTCATCTCGCACATCATTTTTTGGTAAAATCAGGATTGCTACAAAATTCCAATTTTAAAATTCCCCAACAAACAATTTAATTTCCCTAAAAGTTTTAAATTCTTCAAAATATAAATAAAAAAAATCACAGGCCTAGGAGATTAATAATTTTTGCGCAATAAAAAGGTTTGTTTTTAACTTTTTTTCCAAAACTTTTAGTTATAACAGTCACAAATAATTTTTTTTTTTATAAATTTTTACCCAAAATAATTGAGTTTCCAACTAAAAAAGATAAGTTTAAAAATAAAAATGGGAAAAAATAAGTTTTTAGTTTCAAACATTAATTTTTAAACAAGAAAAAATGAATTTTCAACTCAATAGTTCCATTTCAATCTAAAATTTCAAAAAAAATTTCAAAAATAAGTGTGATAATTGATATTTCTAGCAAAAAATATTTTCATTTTCTATAAAAAGTAGTTGAATTAAATTAGAAAATTATAATTTTTAACAAATTTGTTGAATTCTTAATCAAAAAAGACAAATTTTTAAACCAAAAGTAGAAATTTTAAAGAAAAAGTTCAGTTTTCAACCACTAAATATGAATTTTTCACCAAAGTAATTAAATTTTTAATCAAAGAAATTAATTTTGAACCAAACAGGTGGAATTTCAATTAACGGGATTACTTTTCCACCAAAAAAGACGAACTTTGAACAAATTAGTTGAGTCCTCAGTGAAAACAGATTAATTTTCAAACCAAAAATATTAATTTTCTATGAAAATAATTGAATGGTCAAACCAAAAAAAAAAAATAAATAAATAAATTTTCAAGAACAAATTGCAGTTATATTTTCGATTAAAAGTTTTAATTTCAACTAAAAGGAAAACAAATTTTTAAACAAAACAAAACTCGATCCTCAACCATAGAAGTAAAATTTCAACAAAATTTTTTTTTAACCAAATAGTTAAGTTGTCGACCCAAGACATGATTTTTCTAAAAAAAAAAAAAAAAAAAAAAAAAAAAAAAAAAAAAACAAAAAAAAACACATTTTTTCAACAAATACATAAATTTTCAAATAAAAAAGATAAATTATCAAACAAAAATAGAAATATTAAATTTTTAGTCATAAAAATAAGAATTAAAATAAATTAATTTACAACAAAATAGTTCAATTTTTAACCAAAAAATATAAGCCAAATTTTGACTAAAAAAAATTATAAATTTGAAACCAAACAGTTGAATTTTTTTATCAAAGGATACAAATTTTCAACAAAAAAGATAAATTTTTAATCAGAGAAATTAATTTTTAATGAAAAAGATGAAATTTCAACTGAAAATATTACTTTCCTACCAAAAGACGAATTTTCAATAAATTAGTTGAATCCTGAATCAAAACAGACTAATTTTTAAACCAAAATATGAATTTTCTACCAATTGTATTTTCCGTTAAGAAATTAATTTACAAGTAAAAAAAACAAATTAAAAAAAAGTTTGATTTTTAACCAAAGAAATAAATTTTCAACCAAAAATAGAATACTTAAATTTTCAAAAGGAAAAATAAATTTTCAACAAAAAAAACATTAATTTTAAACAAAATAATTAAATTTTGAGTACAAAAATTAACTTTAAACCAAATAAAATTAATTTTCAATGAAATAGTTAAGTTTTTAACTAACCGGATGAATTTTCATTTAAAAAGATTAAATTTCTTTAAAAAAAGATCAATTTTCCACAAAAAATGGAATAGTTAACATATCAATTAAGGAAATTAATTTTATTTACTAAAATCATCCATCTCTAATGAAAAAAAGGAGTTTTTAACAAAATAGTAGAATTTTCAACTCAAAAGATTATCTTTTTAACAAAAGAGACCAATTTTCAACAAAATACATGAATTTCAACTAAAAAAGATCAATATTCAAACAAAAAAATTACTTTTCAACAAATTAGTTGAATTTTCACCTAAAACTGATAAATTTTAAACTTAAATAAAATAGTACATTTATCAGCAAAAAAAGGAACTAAATAAAACAATTTTCCAACAAAATATTTCAAATTTCAAACAAAGAGATGCATTTTCAACGAATAAGATTAAATTTTTATCAAAAAAAAAAAAATTTTCAATAATAATTGGAATATTTAAATTTACAGTTAAAAAAATTAATTTTCTATAAACTAAAAGAATTTCTAACAACCAAAAATGCATTTTCAAACAAAAAGATAAATTTTAAACCAAGAAGATTATTTTAAACAAAATACATAAATTTTTTACCAAAGAAATGAATTTAAAAAAATAATTAAATAAATTAGTCACCAAGAAGATTAATATTCTACTACAAAAGACAATTTTTCAACCAATTAGTTGATTTTTCAGTTCGCGAAGATAAATTTGCAACCAAACATGGAATAATTAAGAACCAAGCAAATTAAATTAAATAAAAAGAAAGTTGCTCCACTTTTAACTAAGTTGTTAAATTTTCAGTAAAAAAATATGAATTACCAAAAAAAAAGTAATAATTGATATTGCAAGCAAACAAGAGTTTTAAAAAAAATTAATTTTCAATTTAAAAAAATAAACTTTTAAGCAAAAAGATCAAATTTAAATCAAGGAAATCAATTTTAAACCCAGGAAATGAATTATTAACTAAAATAATGAAGCCTCAACAGAGAAGAAAAATAAAATTTTTTACCAAAAAAACACGAATTTTCAAAAAAATTAATTAATTTCGAACTAAAAATGATAAATTTTCAAGCAAAAATGGAACAGTTATATTTTCAGTTACAGAAATAAAGTGCCAACAAAATATTTGAATTTTCACCTAAAACAAATCAATTTTTAACTTAGAATAGTACAAATTGCAGCCAAAATAATGCAACTAAATAAAATAAATTTCCAACGAAATAATATATTAAATTTTTATCAAAAAAAAAAAAAGATCAATTTCCGACAAAAAATGGAATAGTTAAATTTTCAGTTTCTTTAAAAACAAAATTGTTGAATCTTCAACAAAATAATATTTTCAAAATCTTCAGAATTTCTCTGACTTACCCCGACTAGTTTTAAATTCCCTCTCTTTCTAGAATGCCCTGACCTGTAGCAACCCTGTAAAATGCAATAAACTAATTTCCAAAAAGACATTTTTATAAACTTCAATTTTATTGCTTTTGAAATTATTCAGGCATGAATTGAGAGAGCCAAATTAGAAAAAAAATATCTAGCTTCAAACGAATATGTGAATATGATAAAATTTATATTATTTATATTATTCTTAGGGCCTTGTACTTCCTCTACTTATGGGACGACTGAAAAATCCCGAAAAATAAAAATCCCGACACAGTAAAATTCCCGAATAATCAAATTTGCGAATAATAAAATTGCCGAAAAATAAAAATACCGATTTGGAAAATTCCCAAATAATAAAATACACGAATAATAAAATTACCGAGAAATAAAAATACCGAATTGGAAAATTCCCAAATAATCAAATTCTCGAATAATAAAAATTCAGAATTGGAATATTCCCGTATAATAAAATTTACGACAGTTTGTAATATTACCGAATTGGAAAATTCCCGAATATTAAAGTTTCCGACTGTTTATAATATTACCGAATTGGAAAATTTCCGAATAATAAAATTCCCGACAGAAAATTGACGATTTATAAAATTTCCGAATTGGAAATTTCCCGAATTGTAAAATTCTCGAATTTTAACAATTAGAAGTTTTTATAAATATATTTTATTGATTACAAATACAACAATAAGATATTAGTTTCAAAAATTATTTTTAACATTTAAAATTTCC
>NC_046657.1:1536649-1592738 GCF_010883055.1 Belonocnema kinseyi
TTTTTGTACTTTTTCAAATACTGTGAACATTAAAAAAACATACGTTACCTAAAAATATTTTATTCAAAATTATTGCGATTTGAAATTCAAGAAATAAGCTTCGAAATTTGAATGTTAAAAATAACTTTTTAAACTAATGTCTTATTGTTGTATTTGTAATCAATAAAATATATTTATAAAAAATTCTAATTGTAGAAATTCGGGAATTTTCCAATTCGGATATTTTATAAATTGGCAATTTTCTGTCGCGAATTTTCCAATTCGGTAATATTATAAACTGTCGAGAATTTTATTATTCGGAAATTTTGCAATTCGGGAATTTTATAATTCTGAAATTTTATTATTCGAAAATTTTATTACTTAGGAATTTTCCAATTCGGTAATTTTATTATTCGTGTATTTTATTATTTGGGAATTTTTCAAATCGGTATTTTTATTTTTCGGCAATTTTATTATTCGCGAATTTGATTAGTCGAGAATTTTCTAATTCGGGAATTTTTCATTCGTCCCCTACTTATCACAATTAATTAAAATAAGACTTTAAAATTACTGATACAAAAAAAAAATGCTAAACCATCATCTAAATTAAAATCTTACCTCTTCTTCCAAACCCGGTAGTTGAATCCTAGTTTCTGAGGCTTCGGCAGGCTGTAAAATGAATAGAAATTCATGAAGATAAAATAGAATTCAGATGAATCAGCGAAACGTGCGTAAAAATGTTGATGAGAATCGAGGTTAACTAAACCTCGTGAATCGTCATGATTGCTAAAATTATTACCTGCGCGTCGATACATTCCATTTCTCCGACATGCAGCTTGAAATGATATTCATAATTGCCAAGTCGTTCTTTTAACTTTCTCTTTTCTTTTCATTTTATTTTTCATCATTTAAATTACATTTATTTTTACTTTAGAAAATGTTAGAAAAATGTTTAGAAAATGTTAAATAAAAATCAAACTCTCAAACTGACATTGCTTCCATGGGCGGCGATTTCCGATTATATTAACTATGGATTTTCTTAAATTGTCCCCCCCCCCCCCCGAAAAAATAGTACACTGTGGACAATCAAATTTTAAAAAAAATCTAACTATTTTCTTATTTCTCCAGTCAAAAACTACATTTTTCCCGAGTGATTTTTAAGCGTTTATAATAATAATTATTCAATAATAATTGCTTCATTATATAAAGCTATTTTTTCAACAAAAAAAAAAAATAGGGGATTAAATTCTTTTAAATATAATTCATGCAGGTACCAATGTTGTTGGGCAGGTTAATTTTTTTTTAAATAATTAGTTACAGTTATTATATAAAGTAACTTAAAATTACCTGAAAAGATACATTTTTCGCTTCCTTAATTTGATAATTTAAGACCCAAAATAAGTAAGATGATAATTCCTAAAAACTTAATTTGAATAAATAGGGATTAGTTAAGTAAAGTTTTTCAGTCACATTATTTAACCAAATAGTTGTATTTTTACCCAAAAGATAAGACATTTTTTTTAACCGGAAAAAATTAAGTTTAAAGAAGAAAGGCCAAATTTAAAGAAAAAAGTTAAATTTGTTAACAAAATACATGAATCTTCAATCAAATGGTTGAATTTTCATACAGAAAATATTAATTTTCCACCAAATTGTTGAATTTTCATACCCAAAATATTAATTGAACAAAAAGTTTCTTTCAACCAAATAGTTTAATTTTCTACAAAAGAGTTAAACTTCCGACAAAAAAGTTAATTTTCGACAAAATTCCGACTTTCTACCAAAATCATGAAATTTTTAACAAAATATATGAATTTTCAACCAAATGATTTAAGTTTCATAAAGAAGAGATTAATTTTCAAGCAAATAGTTGAATTTTCCAACATTTTGAAACGAAAAAGAGGAATTTTCTATAAAAGAGTTAAATTTCCGTCAAAAAAATTGTATTTTCAACAAAATTCGAACTTTCTACTAAAATCATAAAATTGGAAACAAAATCAATTAATTTTCAAACAAATAGTTAAATTTTCATAAAGAAAAGATTAATTTTCAACAAAATAGTTGAATCTTTTAGCATTTTCAAACCAAAAAGATGAATTTTCTACAAAAGAGTTAAATTTCCAAAAAAAAGAGTTATTTTTCGGAAAAATTCCGACTTTCTACCGAAATCCTAAAATTTTCAACAAAATACATAAATTTTCAACCAAATGATTAAGTTTTCATGAAAAAAAGATTAATTTTCAACCAAATAGTTGAATTTTTTAGCATTTTCAAACCAAAAAGATGAATTTTCTACAAAAGAGTTTAATTTCCGACAAAAAAAAGTTAATTTTCACCAAAATTCGAACTTTCTACCAAAATCATAAAACTTCTACCGAAATCATAAAATTTTTAACAAAATACGTGAATTTTCAAACAAGTGGTTAAATTTTGATAAAGAAAATATCAATTTTCAATCAAGTAGTTGAATTTTTTAGCATTTTCAAACCAAAAAGATGAATTTTCTACAAAAGTGTTAAATTTCCGCAAAAAAAGTTAATTTTCGACAAAATTCCGAATTTCAATCATAATCATAAAATTTTTAATAAAATACATGCATTTTCAAACAAGTGGTTAAATTTTCATAAAGAAAATATCAATTTTCAATCAAGTAGTTGAATTTTTTAGCATTTTCAAACCAAAAAGATGAATTTTCTACAAAAGTGTTAAATTTCCGCCAAAAAAGTTAATTTTCGACAAAATTCAGACTTTCTATCAAAATCATAAAATTTCTACCGAAATCATAAAATTTGAAAGAAAATTAATTAATTTTCAAACGAATGCTGTTAAATTTTCATAGAGAAAAGATTAATTTTCAACCAGATAGTTGAGTTTTTTTAGCATTTTGAAACGAAAAAGAGAAATTTTCTATAAAAGAGTTAAATTTCCGTCAAGAAATTTGATTTTCGACAAAATTTGGACTTTCTACCAAAATCATAAATTTTTTTAACAAAACCATACAATTAAAAATAAATAAATTTTCATACAGAAAATATTAATTTTCAACCAAAACGTAGAATTTTTTAGCATTTTCAAAAGAAAAAGGTGAATTTTCTACAGAAGAATTAAATTTCCGACAAAAAAAAGTTAATTTTCGGGAAAATTCCAACTTTCAACTAAATAATTAAGTTTTCATGAAGAAAAGATTATTTTTCAACAAAAAGTTGTTAACAAAATACATGAATTTTCAAACAAATGGTTAAATTTTCATAAAGAAAAAATTAATTTTCCACAATTTTAAAACCAAAAAGATGAATTTTCTACAAAGAAAACTTCTGACAAAAAAGTTAATTTTCAGAAAAATTCCCGACTTTCTACCAAAATCTTAAAATTTTTAATAAAATACATGAATTTTCAACCAAATGATTAAGTTTTCATGAAGAAAAGATTAATATTCAATCAAATAGTGGAATTTTTTAGCATTTTCACACCAAAAAGATTAATTTTCTACAAAAGTGTTAAATTTCCGCAAAAAATTTAATTTTCGACGAAATTCGGACTTTCTACCGAAATCATAAAATTTGTAACAAAATGCATGAATTGTCAACCAAATGATTAAATTTTGATAAAGAAAATATTAACTTTCAACCAAATAGTTGAATTTCCAAACCGAAATATAAATTTAGAAAAAAGTTGATTTTCAACCAAATATGCGAATTTTCTAGCATTTTAAAACCATAAAGATTAATTTTAAACAAAAGAGTTAAATTTCCAACAATAAAGTTAATTTTTGATCAAATTTGGGCTTTCTACTAAATACCTAATGTTTTAAAGAAAATACAAGAATTTTCAATCAAATAAGTTGAATTTCCGACAAAAAAATTAATTTTCGACAAAATTCGGACTTCCTACCAAAATCATAAAATTTTTAACAAAATACATAAATTTTCAACCAAAGGATTAAATTTTAATAAAAAAAAATAATAATTTTTAACCAAATAGTTTAATTTTTTAGCATTTTAACACGAAAAACAGGAATTTTCTATAAAAGAGTTAAATTTCCAACAAAAAAGTTAATTTTCAACAAAATTCGAACTTTCTACCAAATACCTAATTTTTAAACAAAATACAAGAATTTACAACTAAATTCTTTAGCATTTTCAAGCCAAGAAGATAAATTTTCTACAAGAGTTAAATTTCTGACAAAAAAAAGTTAATTTTCAACCGAAGAATTATAAAAAAAAAGAATTCGAAAGAAAAAAATTTAATTTTCAAAGAGATTAATTTCCAACTCAAATTACGAATCTTCAAACAAAAAATGGATTTTTTTTAACAAAGTAGGTAAATTTTCAAACAAGTGCAGTTAAATTTTTCAGCAGGGAAGACAAATTTCCAAAAAAATAGAAGAACCCTCTTCAGAAATTTTTTTACTAAAAGAAATCAATTTCCCACCTAAAATCCACATTTTACACACAAAAAAGGACCTGATTTTTTAACAAAAATTTTCATTATATAGCTGAAGCCTCAACCAAACCAAGTTAATTTTCTATCAAAATAGTTGAATTTTTTTACTAACGAAAATTAGATTTATTTACAAAAAAAGAACAATTTTTAAACGAAAAAGCCGAATTTTGAAACAAGAAGGAATAAAAAAAATGTTTACTAAATTGTTGAATTTTGTATAAAGCAGTTAAGTTTTTGAGCCAAAAGGATGAATTTTGAAAAAAAAATTTCTTTTCAACCAAATATTTGGACTTTCAAATAAAATGGTAAAATTAAAAAAAAACACACATGAATTTTCAACCAAATAGTTGATTTTTCATACCGAAAATATTAATCTTAAACAGAAAAAGTTAAGTTTCAACCAAATGGCTGCATTTTCAAACCGAAAATATGATTTTTTTCACAAAGAAGTTACTTCTTAACCAAATAAAATGTTTGAATTTTTAATAAAATGTGCAAATTTTCAAGAAAACAGTTGAATCTTCAAACGAAGCAGATAAATATTCTATAAAAATAGTTGAATTTAGAAAAAAATTTAATTTCTTTACAAAAATAGATCAATTTAAAAATGAAAAAGTCAAATTTTGAAATAAGAAAGAAAAGAACTTAAACTGAAAATATGAATTTTCAATCTCTTATCGTCTAAATTTCGTCCTTGGGTTGAAAATTAATTTTTTTAATTAAAATGTAATTATTCCGCTCATACTTAAAAATTTAACTTTTTTTTTGCTAAAAAATCATTTATTTTGTTGAAAAAACGTATTTTTTTGTTAAAAGATGAAGAACTTTTTTAAAAGTTAATTTTTTTATGAACTCACATTATCAGTTGAACATTCTTTTGTGTGTAAATTAACTTTTTTGTTAAAAATTCATATTCTCCGGTAAAATTCTCATCAAGAGAGTTGAGTTTTCTAGCTAAAAAGTCGCATGTTTTAATAAATATTTGAATTTTAAACGCGAAATGATGAATTTTCAAACCAAAAAGAGTTCACTTTTAACCATACAATTGAAATTTCAAGTAAAAGAGACGAATTTACAACCATAAAGTGGAATTTTTCACCAAATTATTCCATTTTTAAACAAAAAAGGCAAATAATTTGGAAGACAGTTGAATTTTAAACCAATAAAAATCCATTTCCTACCAAAGATGTATTTTTAATTCTAAAAGATGAGTATTCAACAAAATAGTTGAATTTTCAAACAAAAAATAAATTTTCAATCCAAAAAGATGAATGATTTATCCAAAACACGAATGTCAACAAAAAAAAATGAATTTTTGACCCAAAAAGATGAATGTTTAATAAAACAGTTGAATTGTTGACCAAAAAAAGATGAATTTTTAGCAGAATTGTGAAATTTTTAAGAGGATAATTGTATATTCAACTAAATAGTCGAATTTTTAACCCTCTCATATTTGAATTTAATTTTCTACCAAGAATGAATCTCAAGTAAAAAAATATCAAGGAAATTGTTGAAATTTTAATCCAAAAGGGCTAATTTTATACCAAACAGTTACATTTTAAACAAAAAGTTTATTTTTTAACAAATACTTTAATTTTGAACGGAAAAAAAATAAATTTTCAATAAAATAGTTAAATTATCAAATAGAGATGAATTTCCAAATAAAATAATAAATTAACAACCAGTAATAGAATTTAAAAAATGTAAATGGTAAATGTAGTTAAATCTTCATCCAAAAATTATTAATTTTCTACTAAAACATAAATTTTAAACTTAAATTAAATAATTGAATAAATAAAAATAAAATATAATAAATAAAATTTTTAACTTTAAACAAATTTTATAAAAGAAAAAAAAATTATTACTTAAATTTTTAGTTTATAAAAAAAATCATTTTTAGCAAAGGAATTTTAATTTTTAAACAAGTTAGTTGACGAGTTTTTGATTAAATATACAAGAATTTTAACTAAAATTGAATTTTTAACAAAACAGGTTATTTTCATACAAATGGTTTAATTTTCAACAAAAAATGGAATCATTAGATTTTAGGGTAAAAAAACGAATTTTCAATAAAATAGTTAAATTACCAAATAGAGATGAATTTCCAAATAAAATAATAAATTAACAACCAGAAATAAAATTAAAAAATTGTAAATGGTAATTGTTGTTAAATCTTCATCCAAAAATTATTAATTTTCTACCAAAACATAAATTTTAACTAAAAAATTTCAACTTTTAACCACAGAGTTGAATCTTCAACTAAGATATATAAATTTTGAACTTAAATTAAATAATTAAATAAAAAACAAATAAAAAACAAATAAAATATAATAAATAAAATAAAAGACAATTTCTAAATAAATAAATTTTTATAAATTTAAACAATTGTATTACTTAAATATTCGGTTAAAAAAAATCATTTTTACCAAAGGAATTTTTATTTTTACACAAGTTAGTTGACGAATTTTTGATGAAATGTACATCAATTTTAATTAAAAGTTGATTTTGAACAAAATAGTTCATTTTTATAAAAAAAAAAAGTATTGACATTTTTTCCCCAAACTAGTAATAAAATAGTTAGCTTATTGTAATTCACGGTAACACCGCCCATGATTGCTTCTCAAATTGTTCTTTAATTTTAGAAAATATCTATAAAACATCAAGTTCAATCTTTCTTTTTGTAATCTATTTAAAAACACATGAAAATATCATTATTTTTGATGAATGAAGTAGATGAGCAAAAAACAGATTTCAATCCAAAATTAAATAAATTCAATAAAAAGCGGAATTCAAGAGCAAACCAGATTAAACTCGAAACAAAAATTAAACCAATCTCTTCAAATTGAGTTAATTTGGTCAAGTATTGATAATTTAAGATGGTAAAACGAAATTTGATTTTCTCACCCTCGCGTCAGTTTCATTTGGCCCAATTCCAACTTCCTTGTGGCCCTTCTTCTTCCGCTGGGTCCTTTCATTAAACGCATGAGAGTGCAATCCTTTTCCCTTTGGACTGGACATGTTTATCTGCATTTCAGCGGGAAGATAATTTTTCGTGTTGGCCAGAAGCTCATCAGCGCGTTTGAAATACATCGTGGGAATTCTCAATTCGCTTGGAAATTCCTTCAAGTCAAAATTCGTCGTCTTTGAATAGATGACGTTCATCGCAAGATCGCAGACAGTCCAGAGTTTCTAAAAATCGAACGGACAAAATAAGACTATCGCACATCACTCACCATTCATCGTACATCACTCACCGTCCATCACATCTGATTGTCCCATAAAACGGATCGTTCTCTGTGAATCACTGTCGTACAAAAGAAATATTTCATCGCACACCACTGTCATTCATTGAAGACAACCCATTTATCGTGCATCTCGCATCGTAAATCACGTATCAATAGTCGCAGATAATTCATATTGTATCCCGTATCAATATTCTTACGTCATAGATAATTCATCACACATCACTGACCATAAATCGCACATCACTCGCCAAAAATCTTACATCACTCACCAATACTCTTACATGGCCGATCATTCATCCGTGTCACATGTGCTTCAGCTTACATCACTCGTCCATTAAATTCAAATAAATAAAGAAAAACTTACGACGTTCACGATATCATCGTCCGACCTGCAAGCGTCTTTGTGGCTTTTCATTCTTTCCACCAAATTCTTGTAGAATCCGTAGCAGTAATATTCATTTTTCGTGATGAGGGGCTCAAGAATAAACCAGAGACACTGCTGGATAATTTTCAATTGGGAAACGTCCGAGTGATTCGTAAATTCGGGATCGTGTGCTAGTATCGGGACTGCAAATACTAACATGTAGTCTGGCAGTATATGTGGCAGTTGACCTGACAACAAGGAAAAGAAACATTCCCCTTTAAAAAAGGATATTCTTCTTAGAAATTATACATAAACAGATAAAACACTAATTCTATTTCAGGGTGGCCGTTAATATTATTAAAATTTTTTTTTTAATATTTCAAATCTTATATTATTTATCATATTTTTTACACAATTTATAAATATGAAGATTTCAAATTCTTTTTTTTTTAACATTTTGAAATCTATTTAACTTATTATATTTAAATTGATTTTGAAAAAAATTTTTTTAATCATTTAAAATTTTTCTATGAATGTTAATTTTTTTTTTATTTTGTTGGAACCTTTCACAATTATTGAAAAGCTTCTAATTTTTTTTTAATCTGCAAAATTCTACAATATGTTTTAAATTTTATGGAAATACTTGATCAATAATTTTAAAATTTAATAATAAAAATGATTGAGTCCTTAATTTTTATTTATACATAAAAATTGGTTTCGAAATATTTTTTTAAATTTCTCTTAAAATTACTTTTACAAAATAAAAAATCATTTTCAATTTTTCCAGAAACTTTGAGACATTTTTTTTATAATCCACAAATCGAGAAAATCATGAAAAAACCAAAAAAAAATTTTGTTTCAGTTTTTTTGAAATGTTTAAAATTTTAAATTATTTTTAAAGTCCAGCAAATTAAAAAAAGCCTTAAAATCGTGGATACAATTTTTTGTACATTTTGGAAGTCTTTAAAAATATTCTATTAACAATAATTAAAAAAAAATAAAGACTCCATTAGAATTTTCCCAGAAATTTGAAGAATTTTTCATTCTTTTGGAACCTTTCACAATTTTTAAGAAGCTTCTAGATTTGTTTTCGAAATCTACAAAAAAATCTACATTTTTTTTCAGCTTTTTTGAAATATTTCAAATTTTTAAATTATTTTTGATAATTTAAAAAGAAAATCTTAAATGCCTTTTCAAAAAACTTGATTTATTCAATTTTTTTAACCTAGCAAATTAAAAAAATGCCTTAAAAGCTTGCATACACTTTTTTGGAAATTTTGGAAGTCTTTGAAAATATTCTATTAAAATTAATTTTAAAAAATATAAGAACTACCATTAAAATTTCCCAGAAAAATTAAGAATTTTTTATTCTTTTAAAACCTTTCACAATTTTTAAGAAGCCTCTAGATTTCTTTTTGAAATCTACAAAAAATCTAAATTTTGTCTTAATT
Organism: Belonocnema kinseyi; assembly: GCF_010883055.1. Taxonomy (NCBI): domain Eukaryota; kingdom Metazoa; phylum Arthropoda; class Insecta; order Hymenoptera; family Cynipidae; genus Belonocnema; species Belonocnema kinseyi. The sequence goes on from NC_046657.1 coordinate 1,546,132, forward strand.
TTTTGGAAAATTTTCAAATTTTAAATTATTTTTTTTATAGTTTTTCAAAAAATCTAAATATCTTTTCCAATATTTCGAATTATCCCTAATTTTTTTTTAAATCCGGCAAATGAAAAAATACTTTCAACATTTTCCAGATACTTTTTTTTTGGCAAATTTGGAAATCTTTTTTAATATTCTCTTCAAATTATTTATTGATAATAAAAAATAATTTAAAATTTTCCTCAGCATGTGAAGAAATCTTTTTTATTCTAATGGAACCTTTCACAATTCTTGAAAAGCTTCTAATTTTTGTTTACTCTGTAAAATTCTACATGATGTTTTAAATTTTATGGAAATACCTTATTAATAATAACAAAATTTAATAATAAAAATCATTGAGTTTTTAACTTTTATTTATACGTAAAAATTTGTTTCGAAATATTTTTAAATTTTCTCTTCAAATTACTTTTACAGAATAAAAAATCATTTTCAATTTTTCCAGAAATTTTACGAAATTTTTTTATTATCCGCAAACCGATAAAATAAAAAAATATGGTTTAAAATTTAATTTCGAAGTCTTCAAAAATCTAAACTTTGTTTCACTTTTTTAAAAAGATTTCAAATTTTTTAATTATTTTTGATAATTTAAAAAGAAAATCTTAAATGCCTTTTCAAAGACCTTGATTTATTCAATTTTTTTTTAATTTTACCAGAAAAATTAAGAATTTTTCATTCTTTTAGAACCTTTCACAATTTTTAAGAATCTCCTAGATTTCTTTTCGAACTCTACAAAAAAATCTAAATTTTGTTTTAATTTTTTTGAAAAATTACAAATTTTTAAATTAATTTTTGTAGTTTTAAAAAAAATTTAAATAACTTTTAAAATAATTCGAATTATCCCTAAAATTTTGTTTTAATCCAGCAAATTAAAAAAAAAACTTTTAATATCTTCCAGATACTTTTTTTTTTGCAATTTTGGAAATTTTTTTAAATATTCTCTTAAAATTATTTATTAATAATAAAAAATCATTAAAAATTTTCCTGAGAGTGTGACGAAGTCTTTTTTTTTAAATGTTTCAAATTATTTTTGAAATTTTTGCACAACTTTTAAATATTAAAAAAAATTCGAATTGTTCCACTCTTTTTTAAATCCTGCAATATTAACAATATTGCCTTAAAATCTTTTAGATTCTTTTGCGACAATTTTGAAAATCTTTCTAAATATTTTGTTAAAATTAATTTTTGAAAATTAAAAATGTTTAAAATTTTCCAAGAAATGTTGAGAATTTTTATTAATATTTTGGAATATTTTTGGAATATTTTTTTTAAATAGATCAATTAAAATTGTAGCATTCTAAGATTAAATTGACCTCTTTGAAATTTTACTGATTCATAACTTTAAATTTCAAAAACAATACATTTTTAAAAACTTCAAAAATCTAGATTTTATTTTAAATTTGTTGAAATACTTTACATTTTTAATTATTTTTGAAATTTTGTCACAACTTCTAATACCTTTTAAAATGACTCGAGTCATTTAATATTTTCCTTGGAATGTGAAGAATTTTTAAATATTTTTTTGGAACTTTTCACGATTCTTAAAATGATTTTATTTTTTCAATTTAATCAATTTTTTCTAAATTAATAAGTGTTCATTTGTTATTTATACTTAAAAACTCAACAATTTTCCATACAAATTAATTTATTTTTCTTTTAAAATGACTCGAATTTTGTCTAAAATTTCAACAACAAAAAATCCTAATTACTATTAATTTAAATATTCCATTAAAGTTAATTTTTAAGCATAATAAAAATAATTAAAAATTTTCCAAGGAATGGTAATAATTTTTTTATTGTTTAATCAAATTTTGTCTACAAACTTGTCGACAATTTTCAGTTTGAAACGCTTTTAATTTTTCAAGTTTTCAAAACCACATTTTAAAATTCCTTAAATTCAAAAAGTACGCTCAAAAGTGAAAATCTATAATGAAAATGTTTTAAATTTCGAAATAATTTGTCAAAGAAGAGAAAAGATAGAAAAATTATTTTCAAAATTGCATTATATTATCCTGTGATATTTCAAGTGACGGGAACTAATTTTAGCTAAAAAAAAAAGCTAAAATTAGTGTCATTTTACCGTTTTTTCGGGCCACATAAAATAAATTCCTGATAATTTACAGGATTTTCCGGGTCCGGCCACCCTGCTATTTACAAATAAAAATAATAAACGCACCCATTGCTCGCTCGACAGTTCCCAGGGAGAGTGTCTTCACGTAATCTCTTCGTTTGGTAATGTCTGTGTGCATGTAGGATTTCAGAACGCATTTCAATTTCTTGTCTTGTTCTTTGCCCGCAAGAGCATAGTATCCCATAAAATCTAGTGGCAGACATTTGTTTGGAATTCCTCTGCCGAGGCCTTTGTGTAATTTATTTCCAAAAGCTTCCCTCACTTGGGAAACCTCGTCCTGAAAATAAAATAATCGAACTTTGAGGATGACAGGGCAAAAAAAATTTAAAAAAAAAGGGAAAATAAAGTCATTTTTTTCACGAAAAAGGTGAAAAATAGGGGAAATATTAAAAAATTATTTTCAGATTTAGAAAAGAAGAAATTTTCAATCCAAAAGGACGAATTTACAATAATAAAGTTGAATTTTCGATGATAAATGATGAACCTACAAAAATAGGTAATTTTTTTGACTAAATATATTTGAATTTTTAACGAAGAAGATTGATTTTCTATAAAAAGATGCATTTTTAACAGCCAGTTTGATTCAAACAAAAAAAGCGAATTTTCAACAACATAGTTGAATCCTTAAACGAAATGATGAATTTTCAACAATCAAGATTAATTTTCTACCCAAATAGATGAAATTTCATCGAAATAAATGAATTTTTCAACAAACAGTTGAATTTTCAACTTATGAAGGACAAATTTTGAACCGAAAATATAATAATTGAATTTTCTGATATATAAAAAAATAATTAAAAAAAAAACGAATTTCCAACAAAATAGTTACTTTTTCAAGCTAAAAAGATAAATTTTCAACAAAAAAGTTATTTCACGATCAAATGATTACATTTTGAACTCAAATAATAAATATTAAAAAAAAATTACAAAGTAGTTCAACTTTAAACCAAGTATTTAAGGTTTAAAAAATAAATGAAATAAAAATTAATTCTCTACAAAATATGTAATTGTTAATATAACAAGAAAAATGATTTTAATTATGATTCAAAGACCAACAAAAAATACGAATTTTCAAAAAAATAGTTGAACCCTTAATCAAAATGGTGAATTAAAAAAAAAACAAGATTAATTTTATACCCAAATAGATGAACTTTCAACAAAATACATGTATTTTTCAACAAATAGTTGAATTTTGAACTTATAAAGGACAAATTTTAAACGGGAAATTGAATAATTAAATTTTCAGATGTATAAAAAAAAACAATTAACAAAAAAACGAATTTCCAACAAAATAGATACTTTTTGAACAACAAAAAAATAGTTTAATTTTCTATTAAATTGTTGAATTTTCAAGTCAAAAAGATCAATTTTCAACAACAAAGTTATTTCACGATCAAATGATTACATTTTGAACTCAAATAATAAATATTTAAAAAATGTACAAAGTAGTTAAACTTTTAAGCAAGTATTAGAAGCTTAAAAAATAAATTAAATAAAAATTAATTCACAACAAAATATGCAATTGTTAATATTTCAACAAAAATTATGTTAATTATGATTCAAAAACCGTTGAATTCAAACAAAAAAGACGAATTTTCAAGAACAAAAAAAGTTGAACCTTAATTAAATGGTGAATTTTAAACAATCAAGATTATTTTTCTACGCAAATAGATCAATTTTCAACAAAATACATGGATTTTTCAACAAATAGTTGAATTTTGAACTTATAAAGTACAAACTTTGAACAGAAAATAGAATAATTAAATTTTCAGATATATAGAAAAATAATTAACAAAAAAAAACGAATTTCCAACAAAATAGTTAAATTTTTTATTAAATTGTTGAATTTTCAAGTCAAAAAGATCAATTTTCAACAACAAAGTTATTTCACGATCAAATGATTACATTTTGAACTCAAATAATAAATATAAAATAAAAATTAATTCCCAACAAAATATGTAATTGTTAATATTTCAACAAAAGTTGTTTTAATTATGATTCAAAAACCGTTGAATTCAAATAAAAAAGACGATTTTTCAAAAAAATAGTTCAATCCTTAATCAAAATGGTGAGTTAAAAAAAAAGAAGATTAATTTTATACCCAAATAAATGAACTTTCAACAAAATACATGGATTTTTCAACAAATAATTAAATTTTCAACTTATAAAGGACGAATTTTGAACGGAAAATTGAATGATTGAATTTTCAGATATATAAAAAAAATAATGAAAAAAAACGAATTTCCAACAAAATAGTTACTTTTTCAACAACAAAAAAATAGTTGAATTTTCTATTAAATTGTTGGATTTTGAAGCTACTAAATTTAAACTAAATTTCAAGCCAAAATATAAATTTTAAACAAAAAAGTCATTTCACCATCGAATGTTTACATTTTGAACTCAAATAATAAATATTTCAAAACCAATTTTTTAAAAAGTAGTTCAACGTAAATTAATTCGCAACAAAATATTTAATTGTTAATATTTCAACAAAAATGAATTTAATTTCGATTGAAACACAGTTAAATTCGACCAATTTAAAGAATTTTCAAAAAAATAGTTGAATACTTAAAAAAAAACGATGAATTTACAATAATCAATATTAATTTTCTACCCAAATAGATCAATTTTCAACAAAGTACATGGATTTTTCAACAAATAGTTAAATTTCCAACTTATAAAGGACTAGTTTTGAACGGAAAATAGAATTATTGAATTTTCAGACATATTAAAAAAACATTTTACAAAGAAGTTCAACTTTAAATCAAGTATTTAAAGTTTAAAATAAATAAAATAAAAATGAATTTTCAACAAAATAAATAATTGTTCATATTTGAACAAAAATTAATTTAATTTTGATTCAAAAACCGTTAAATTAAAACAAAAAACACGATTTTCTTACAAAATAGTTGAATCCTTAATCAAAATGGTGAGTTTAAAAAAAACAAGATTAATTTTCTTAACAAAATGATAAACTTTCAACAAAATACATGGATTTTTCAACAAATACTCAAACTTTCAACTTATGAAGGATAAATTTTGAACGGAAAATAGACTAATTGAATTTTCAGATATATATAAAATAATTCAAAACAAAAAAACAATTTAAAAAAAAGTTACTTTTTCAAAATAAAAATAGTTTAATTTCCTATTATATTGTTGATTTTTCTATAAAACAACTAAATTTCAACGAAACAATATGAATTTTCAACAAAAAAGTTATTTCATGATCAAATGGTTACATTTTGAACTCAAATAATAAGTTTTAAAACAAAATTTTTTTACAATGTAGTTTAACTATAAACCAAGTATTAGATGTTAAGAAAACGAATTCTCAGCAAAATATATAACAGTTAATATTTCAACAAAAATTATTTTAATTATTTTAAACTTATAAACTTATAAAGGATCAATTTTGAACCGAAAATAGAATAATTTAATTTTCAGATATATAAAAAAATAATTTAAAAAAAAAACGAATTTCCAACACAAAAGTTACTTAAAAAAAAATAGTTTAATTTTCTATTAAATTGCTAAATATTCAAACCAAAAAGATCAATTTTCTACAAAGTAGTTCAACTTTTAACCACGTATTTCATGTTTAAAAAGTAAATAAAATAAAAATGAATTCTCAACAAAATATGTAATTGTTAATATTTCAACAAAAATTATTTTAATTATGATTCAAAAACCGTTAAATTCAAACAATTAAGACAAATTTTCAACAAATTACATTGATTTTTCAACAAATAGTTGAATTTTCAACTTATAGAGGATAAATTTTTAACCAAAAATAGAATATTTAAATATTCAATTTAAAAAATTATTTTTAACAAGAAATATAAATTTCCAATCGAATATTTACATTTTCTTATAAATAGTTTTTTTTTTCTATCAAAAAAATTAAATTTTAAAAACAGCTGAATATTCATTTTTTACAAAGCAGTTCAACTTTGAACAAAATAATTGATTTTTCAACCAAACCTGAATTCTCAGCAAAAAAATAGTTAATATTTTAAACAAAAATTTAATTTAAATTTAAAAACAGTTGAAATGAACCAAAAAAACGAATTTTCAAAGAAATAATTGAATTGAAGTTGAATTTTCAAATTACAAATTTTCAAATAAAAATGCAATAGTTAAATTTTCCGTTTAATATTTAATATTTTAAACAAAAATTTAATTTTAATTTAAAAACAGTTGAAATGAACCAAAAGGACGAATTTTCAAAGAAATAATTGAATTGAAGTTGAATTTTCAAATTATAAATTTTTTAAATAAAAATGCAATAGTTAAATTTTCGGTTCAAAAATAAATTTTTAATAAATAAAAAACGAATTTTGCACTAAATAATTGAATTTTTAACAAAACAGATCGATCTTCAACTTATAAAATTAATTATTAACAAGGTTGTTAAACTTTCAACCAAAAAGTTGAATTTTCAAGCAGGAAGATTTACTTTTACCAGAAAAAACAAATTTAAAAAAAAAATACACGAATTTTCAAACAAATAGTTAAATTTTAAGCTGAAAATTATTAATTTTCAACCGAAAATGTGAGTCAATTTTTCATTTAAAGAAAGTAATTAATTTCTCCGAAAAAAATGATCAAAAAAATAGTTGAATCTTCAACCAATAACACAAATTTTTAACCATCCAATTATTTGAATTAAAAAAAAAAAAAAGAATTTTCAACGAAAAAGATAGTAGTTTAGTTTTCAAACAAAAACGAAAAATTTAGAGTAAAAAATTAATAATAAAAAAAAATAATAATAAAAAGTCAATCAAGCCAATAGAGTGATTAAACATTCAAAATAAAAATAAATAAAAAGAATTTTAAACAATAGTTACATTTTCAAATACATAGCTTAATTTTATATCAAAATAATTAAAATTTAAACAAAAAGAGGACGGTTCTTAAAAATAGCTGAATTTTCAAACCGCAAAAATGAATTATTAAAAAAAAAGTTAATTCAAGGCCAAATAGTTGGATTTTTTAACTAAAATAATAAATCTTCAAACAAAAAAAAACAAAATTTTTTATACTTTAAACCAAGTATTTGATTTTTCCACAAAAAACTGCATTCTAAAAAAAACATGTAACTGTTAATATTTTTGAAAAAAAAAATTAATTTTAATTAAAAAATATTTGAAGTCAACCAAAAAAGAAGAATTTTCAACAAAATAGTTAAATCCTCAAGCAAAATAAGGAATTTTTAAAACACAAAGGATAAATTTCTGACCAAAAAAATAATAGTTAAATTTGCAATTAAAAAAAATGTTTTCACAAAGTTGTTCTACTTTCAACTTCAAAGAAGACGATTAATTTTCAACAAAAAAAGACAAATTTTCAACCAATTATTTGAATTTTCAAACACATATAGTTGAACTTTCAAGCAAAAAATATAAATTTTTTACAAAGCAGTTGAATTTTCAACTCGAACATATACATTTTCAATTAAAAAAGTAAATTTTCAACAAAACAGATGAATCGCAACTAAACATGATAAATGTTTCACACAAAAACGGTACAGTTAAATTTTCGGTTCAAAAAAATATACAAATTTTCTACTAAATAAATATTTTTTTACCAAAACAGATACATCTTTAATTAATAAAATAAATTTGGAATATATTTAAACTTTTAACTTAATAGAAGAATTTTCAAACCAATAATTGTATTTTCTACTAAAAAATGATGCAGTTTTAACCAAAAATGGAAGCAAATTTTCAGTTAAGGAAATTAATTTTTACCAATAAAAAAAATAAAGTTTCAAGAAAACTTTCAAAAATTGAATAGTTGAATTTTTAATTCAAAATGATCGATTTTAAATCAAAAATATAATAATTGACGAATCATTAATTTTAAAACAAAAATGAAACATTTAAATTTTCAGCTAACAAAATTAATATTCAACCAAAAAAAAAAACGAATTTTTAACAAAATAGTTTGACGCTCAACAAAATATTACAATTTTGACCAAGTAGTTAGATTTAAAAAAAAAAACGTTCCCAAGAAAAAATTTAATAGTTAAATATTGAACAAAAATAATAAATTTTTGGTACAAAATGAAGCAGTAACATTTAAAATTAAACAAAAATTATTTTTTACAAAGTTTAAAAAAAATATAGTTTAAGTTTCAATCAAATAGTATAACTTTCCTCGAGAAAAGATATATTCTCGATGAAAAAATAAATAATTGAAGTTTAAGTTTAAAAACAAATTAATTTCAAAAAAAAAACCAAGTTCCAACAAAATAATTCGAATTTCAAGCAAATAGTTGAATTTTCATCCAGAAATATTGTCAACGAAAAATGTAGTAGTTGAGTTTTCAACTAAAAACGATTAATTTTCGACCAAAAAAAAGAGATGTTTTAAAAAAAATCGTTTTATTTTAACCAAAAAGTTGAATTTTCAACCTAAAAAAAATACATTTTCAACACAAACTTTAAAAATTCATCTATCAACTAAAAAATATGAAATTTAAATTAAAAAACTAAAACATTTTTTTTAGTAAAAATTTAAAAGTTAATATGTCTATAAAAAAATAAACTTTCACCAACAAACAAATAAATTTTTAACTAAAATAATGAATTTCCCAACTAAAAAGACAAATTTTCACAAAATAAAGATTTTACAGCACAGAAGAAAAAAAATTTTCATCCAAATTGTTGAATTTTCACAAGAAAAGACGAATTTTCTGTAAAACAGTTGAATTTTGAATTTTTTCTAACAACTTTTCATTTTGTGTTGAAAACTAATATTGATGAAAACTAATATATCTTTTGTGGTTCGAAATTTAATTCCGGTTGATTGTTGCAATACTTAAAAAAAAATTCGTTTTATTGGTTGAAGATTAAAGAAGTTGGTTGAAAATTAATTTTGTTGTTGAATATTAATGGTATAAGCTGAAAATTTGTTGAAAAAATTTTTTTTTTAGTAGAATATTATTCTTTTTTGTTCATAGTTAAACTACTTTGTTAAAAAATCATTTTATTAGTTGCAGATTCGTCTTTATCGAAATTAGATCTTTATTAGTAAAAATCCGACTGTTTGTTTATAAATATTCCGTTTTTACTTGAGAATTCAATTATTTCGTTACAAAATTCGTGTTTTTTTTCCATTAATATTTTTGACTAAAAATTAAACTATTTTGTTGATAAGTCGCAATTTTTGTTGAAAATCCATTTTTTTTTAATTTAACTGTTTTAGTGCAAATTTATCTTGTTTGTTTGAAAATGTAACTGTTCTGTTAAACATTTGTCTTTTTGGCTTGAAAATTCAACTATTTAGGTAAAAATTAATTTTTTTCGGTAGAAAATTCAACAATTTTGTAAACAATTCAAAAGTTTGGTTGAGAATGTAACTATTTGGTTAAAAATGCAACTGTTTCTGGTTTAATTTCAATTTTTTTTTTTTTAATTTAAATAATTTTAATTCTATAATAAAAAGTTAATAGGTAACAAAAAACATATGAAACAGTTAAAAGTTCTATAAATTCAGTTCGAATCGAAGCAAAAAAAGGGGAGGGGAAGAGAAAATTTCCTGGAAAACCAAAGAAAAAAGAATTCTTTAAAAAAAAAAATGGAGTAAAGAGAAAGTGAAATGACGACTTACAACCATGAGCTGTGATAGATTGTAAAACTGTTCAGCCGTGAACTGATCGCCAACGCCCTTCTGCTCGCAGATTTTGAGCATCGAGCATCCAGCCTGAAGACGCAGCCAGCTCATTTCCGCTTTACTGAGCCGTCCTTGCTGCAAAAGGTCACCCTTATTCACGACAAATGCATTCAGCATTCTGAAAGTCTTTTGGGCGGAAAGAACGTCAGTTTTCAAACCCAAGAGCCAGCGAGCCATACACTTGAGTCCCTCCAATCGGCAACGAGTTTCCTCCGGAAGTTGATCTTCACGACACCACTCGCCTTCTATCGAATCAACAGTTGGCTCGCTCACGTCTTTTACGAGCAACTCCTTCACAATCTGAAAAAATTAAAAAATTATTGAAACCTATTGATTTCACAGCCGGGTTGCTACAAAATCATAATGTATTGCACATTACAAAGCCATCGTACATCACGATTCGATTATATTGCATCACGATTAGTGTATCGTACGTCACGGTTTTATAAAATCAGGGTTGGTTCAAAATTAAAATGTATTGGATTTTACAAAGCCGTCGTAAATCAAATTCATTTATATCGTACATCACTATCGGTGTGTCGTTCATCGCGCTTTATATATCGTACATCACGGTTTTCTAAAATCAGGGTATCTTCCAAATAAATATGTATTCAATTTTACAAAGTCACCGCAAATCACGCTTTCTTTTATATCGTACATCACGGTTTGTGTATCGCAGATCATGATTTTTAAAATCATGGTTGCTTCAAAATTAAAATGTATTCAATTTTACAAAGCCGTCGTAAACCACGTTTCATTCATATCGTACATCACTATCGGTGTGTCGTTCATCGGGCTTTATATATCCTACATGACGGTTTTATAAAATCAGGGTTGCTTCAAAATAAATATGTATTCAATTTTACAAAGTCATCGCAAATCACGCTTTCTTTTATATCGTACATCACGGTTTGTGTATTGCAGATCATGATTTTCCAAAAGCATGGTTGCTTCAAAATCAAAATGTATTCAATTTTACAAAGCCGTCGTAAACCACGTTTCATTTATATCGTACATCACTACTGATGTATCGTACATCATGGTTTACATATCATACACCACGGTTTTCTAAAATTAGAATTGATTCAAAGATCCCAATTTATGATATTTCATAAAGCAATCGTACATGGCGGTTTTCTGAAAACAGGGTTGCTACAAAATCTCAATTAATGCATTTTACAAAGCCATTGTACATTATGGTCTGTGCATCGCACATCACGCTTTTATGTCGTACATCACGGTTTTTAAATCGTTCATCACGATTTTGTAAAATCAGGATTCCTACCAAATCAAATATCAAAATTCCATCGCTTTCGTTGACAGGGTGTCTACCGAAATACCAGGAGAAAATCCCCTGACAATTGCAGGTTTTTAATTCAGGTTTATCAATCTTTTTCCAAGTCTATGTTTTCATAGTAAGCAGCCATTCAAATATTTCGTATTTTTTTAAAACAATTAACTCGGAATATTCAGTTTTGCAAATTTTTGTTAAATAACTATTTAAATAACAATTATATAACAATCAATTCTTGTACACTGAAAACAGATTTGCATTAGATCAAGTAGGCTAGTTTACTTGGCTGATTTTACTTGAAGGAAGCAAGTATTTTCTTTTTACAAGGGACCGATTTTCTTGAATCAAGAAAATAATAGAATCAGGACAACTATTTGAATCAAGAATATATTTACTCTAAGCAAAAAACTATTGATACTATTATACTATTATTTCGACTACTATTTTAATTGAAACAATGTTCATGTTCTTGAGACGAGAAAATGAATGTATTCAGCAAAGAAATAATTTCTCTTAGAACAATGCTTGAATATTTTCCTTCAAATCATTATTAATTTGAAACGAATGTGATAGAATCACATCAATTTTTTCAACATAAGAACTGCAGACTTGATACAATAAACATCACATACATACATTGGTGTACATAATCAATTTTATTTATGCAAATTTAGATAGGAATTTGCAACTTTGATAGATTAGTAACTTTAGGCTGACACATCAATCAAATCACTCATAAAACTATAAAAAAAAATTATAAGTTTATTGCGTCGGTAAGTTTTTGGTGGCAAGAAATTAAAATTTTTAAATAGATTTGAAAAAAGTGTTTCTAATTTTGAAATAATTACGCAACACTCAAAAGTCATTTCATTCCTAAAATTATTAAAAGATTATAAATTTACTGCGTGCATAATTTTTTTCGCTTATTATTTGTATGTATTAATCTACTCAAAATTAAACCATTTTGAATTTTTTTAACCGTGAAACATTTTTGTGAATCGGAAAATGACTGGGAATTTTTCCCTCGATTAAAACGGCCACCCTGAAATTATTTCTGTGTAGTGTTCAAGGTAACAAAAAATCATCCAAACTTAAAAATAACAATAAATATTCCTGCTAAATACAGGAATTCTTTATTCAATAATAGCAGCTTAAAAATCACAAAAATGGCCAAATTCAGGAAAGTTATAAGTAAAAAAAATAGTTTTAAAAATATTAAATGTTCATGTGTTATTCTCATTTAAACTAAATGAGTTTCAGGCAACAGCTGTTGCCTGAAGTGAAAAAAGTTAGATTTTTTAACTTTAGAAAAAAAATGATAATCTAGCCGAATTCAAAGAATTAATTTTTCCTTAATGAAAAACAAATTTCTTTATTAGGCAGGAATTTTTTCAATAATTTTCAATTTTCTATTCTTACCTGCTATCTGAATTAGTTATTTTTAACTAAAAAATCAATTTAGAACCAAATAGTTGAATATTGACATAAAAAAATCAGTTTGAACCCAGAATGGAATACTTAAATTTCCAGTTAAAAAAAAAAGTAATTTTCAGCCAAAAAATAAAAAACAAATTTTCTACCAGTGACGAATTTTCAACTGAAATTATGAACCTTCCATTGGAATATATGAATTTTAAACAAAAAAGACAAATTTTTAACAAAATGCATGAATTTTCGACAAAAATAGGTGAATTATGAACTAAAATAGACCAATTCTCAACCAAATAATTGAATTTTGAACTAAAAATGATTAATTTTCAACCAAAGATGGAAGTTAAGTTTTCAGTTAAACAAATTAATTAATTTTAAATATACAAAACAGGAACAACTAATTTTTTACAAAATATTTTAATTTTCGACCGAAAAGATAAATTTTCAACTAAAATTAAGAATCTTCATCGAAAAATATGTATTCTGAACAACAAACATGAATTTTCAATTAAGAAAATTACATTTCCACAAAAACTGACAGTACATAGTACATATATTTTCAAACAAACAGTTTAATTTCTAAATGAAAATTTTAATTTTCAACTAAATAGTTCAGTTTTTATCCAAAAAAGATACACTTTCAACCAAAAATATAATAGTTATATATTCTGTTAAAAATATAATAGGATTGTTTCGCGAATTTGATAAAATAATTTTTTAATACATAATTTTAATTTGAATCTAAGGTGCGTTATAATTTTTTTCTTTTGCATCGTTCAGCAGAAAAAAAAAATATTAAAACTTGAAGGCGCTAAACCACTTATTCAAATTGGTGTCACGTGGGTGCCACGTGACTCAGAGGTTCTCATAATTATCTATCAATGTGACGATGTGAAACTCATGATAAAGATGTTAGGCCATAGTCTGCTGTCAATCCTGACTATTTTGAGTTGATAGCTTTATTTGTAAAGTTTTATGTGACAAAATAAGTTATCTGTTATAATATTTGGCTTAAGAGTCAGCAGTACGTTGAGAAGGAAAACAGGACACATTTTAAAATCGTACATATTTACGAATTTTTCAGTAAACATGACTACATTTTAAATACTTTTTCAATTAATTCTTTATCGGTAGATTTCCTCTATTGGTTTTCGACATTTTTCAAACAATATTTTGCGACTTCTATTTTCGATGTGCATAGAACCAAAACAAGATATCGGCACAGAAAAAGATATTTGAGAGCCACTGAGAGGTGAGCTGTGATTGGTGGAAAATCCGACCCCTTTGACGTCAAAGGGACCCTCCAATCGTCATCGTGATACAAAATTCATATTTCAACATTAAGGGCATGCTCTTCGGTGACCACGTGATCAAACTAGTCTCCGGTTATGAACATTTTTTTTATGGTGTTCACTGTGTCCACACGCATTGAGATATAGTGTTTAAACTTTGACACATAAAATAAAAAGCACTAATACATCAATATTTTGGTAATCTTAAAGAAATTTTATTTATAAATTAATGAAATAAGATATTACCATTTGAGTTATAGCACTTTGCTGATCAGTTTTGGTGTGATGCATTTCAGATTTTTTCATTCGCTTATATTGAGCACTGACACCAATTTCAGACTAAATCGCCTAAATGCATCAAACCAAAAATGATCTGCAAAGTGCTATAACTCGAATGGTAATATCATATTTCATCAATTTATAAAAAAAACTTTCTTTAAAATTATAAACATATTGATGTATACAAACGTTCTTTAGTGCTTTTTATTTAATCTGTCAAATTTTAAACACGATATCTCAATACGTGTGGACACAGTGAACACCAAAAAATGCTCATAACGGGGGACTACTTTGGCCACGTATGTGATAATATTTTATGGGTGTTTTTATCATTCGAATTTTATATATAGTTATTTTATTATAGTTGAATTTCCTACTGGAATAGTTGAATATATATTTTAAAATAATTGATTATCAACAAAGTCGGTATATTTCCAGCCACATATGAATTTGAGTCAATTTATAATAAGTAAATCCATAACCTAATAAATACAATCATATGCTCTGCGACTGCAGATAAAGTAGAAATCACTTTTCTAAATTGATGTAGTTAGCCAGCTTTGGTACAAACGAAGTCTTTGTCTACGAAGATGATGTCTTAGCTGATTATCTGACTGGAAAATTGATAGTCAGTTGCGAGATACCTGAGCAGCACTTAAAAGTCACTTGCTGTCCAGGTGTCCTGATGTCAGTTTTGTTCTGGCCAGCGCCGCAGAAGAACATCAGTTTCCTGTAGTATTCCATGTTTGCAGTAGGAGCGAACAGTTGGAAGTGAGTTGTGAGTGTGGGCCCAGGAAGCTGTTATACACCCTGCTCAGCGGGGTGCCGATGAACTTCCGGAAACCGGCCAATTAGAGCACGGCACCCCGCCGAGCAGGGTGAATAAAAGCTCCCTGAACCCACACTCACAACTCACTTCCGACTGTTCGCTCCCACTGCAAACATGGAATATTTCAGGAAACTGATGTGCTTCTTCGGCGCTGGCCAGAACAAAACTGACATCATCAGTGATCTTCCCATAGAAATTGGCCAGTTGATACTACGACACCTGGACAGCAAGTCACTTTTGATTGCTGCTCAGGTATCTCGCAACTGGCTATCAATTTGCCAGTCAGATAGTCAGCTAAGACGACGAGCAAGACATCATCTTCGTAGAGAAAGGCGTCGCTTGTATCAAAGCTGGCTAACTCCATCAGCTATCAAGACAAGCTTCAAACCCAAAGACCAAGTTCGGCAAACAACCTTCAAAATCCCCGATACTCGCCACAACTTTGACATCGCCCAGATGATTCCTTCATTCAAAAAGGAAACATCCACTAAGAAAGTGATACGAACCAAGAATCTTCCTTTGAATCATAGAATTAGTCTTAGAATATAAGGACGCGAGCTTCTCTTTTGAAGTTTCATAACTTAGTTTTAAGCCTAGACTGGTATTTTTCTTTAAATACCTTCCGATAAATAGATGATAAGGACTCAGGTCTCTCTCACAGACCGCTATTAATTTATAATTAAATATAAGTTGACTTGTATCAATGCTACCATTAATAATATACTTATTTTATAGTTTTTGACTCAAGTAAACTTTTTCATATTTCTGCTTGCAAAAATTAGACGTAAAAAAGGCTGAATCGAAAGAGTGCCTCAAAAGACTCGGCGAGGAAAATTTCGTCTGAACCTTAAGAGAGATTGTAAATTTTATTTTTTAAAGCGATTTTTTTAAGATCTAATATTGCTAAATTTTTGAAGCACTTAAAAAAGTGTCAATGGTGGCGCGAGTTCAAATCCTAAACTAGTTTGTTTTAAGATACTATACATATGTATGTGACTCAATCCGAGAAAACATGAAGATGGAGGTCAAGTTAGTGCAAAAATCAAGGAAATAGTATAAAATTTCAACCAAAATAAATAAGTTTCAACCACAATAATGAATTTTACAACTAAACGGACGAATTCTCAACAAATAAAGATTTTCAGTGAAAAAGTTGATGCAAATTGCTGAAATTTAAAAAACAAAAGTCGCATGTTCTGCCAAACAGTATAATTTTCAACTCAAAAATATACATTTTCCATAAAATAGTTAAATTTTCAAACATTACTTTTATTTTTATGTTAACAAGTAAAATAGAAATCTTTTTTGAATAAAAATTAAACAATTTTTTTTTTGAAAATTTGTCCTTTTAATTAAAAAATTCATCTATTTTAGTATAAATTGCATCATTGGACAAAATTGGACAAAAATTCATCTGTTTGGTTGAAATTTCAACAATTTCATAGAAAAAGTAATTTCTGTTAGATATTCATATTTTAGTATTGAAAAGTCAACTGATATATTTTTTGGATAAAAAAATCAACCATTTTTAAAAAATTTGTCTTTCATTTAAAATTGCATCTGTTTCAGTAGAAATTTAATCCTATCTTATATAAAAATGAAACTATTCGGTTGAAAATTCAACTGTTTTGTAAAATTCATACTTATGTGTCGCAAAAGTTAAAAAGAAATCTTTTTTTTTTTAATGAAAATTAAACTTTTTTTTTTTTTAAATTTGTCTTTTTAATTAAAAAATTCATTTATTTTAGTATAAACTGCATCTATATTGGATAAAAATAGAACTGTTTGACTTAAATCCAACAGTTTTATTAAAAAGTCATTATTTTTTGTTGAAAATTCAACTGCTTTGTTGAATTTTCGTCTTTTTGGCTTGAAAATCCAAGTATCTTCGTAGAAAATTTACGTTAAATTTACGTTAAATTTACGTTTGCATTCTCAATCAAAGAAGATTAGTTTTCAATCACTGGCATTTTTAGCTAAAAATGATTAAGTTTCTGCTACAAGAGTTGAATTTTTAAACTAAAAAAGACAAATTTGCGAAAAAAAAAGTTAAATTGTGTACCAAGAAATGTTTTAGTAACATTTTCAACACCAAAATGTGAATTACTAACAAAAAAGTTAATTTTCAACAAAAGGTTGAATTTTTAACACAGAAATGAGAATTTTGTAATAATATATAATTAGTAATTGAATTTTTCAGATAACAGTTACATTTTAAACCAAAAAATATAATTTTTTAACAAAATACTTGAATTTTGAACAAAAGAATTAAATTTTCAAGAATATAGTTGAAGAGATCAATCTTCAAATAAATAGCCAAATTTTCAAACAAAAAATATTAAACTTCAACAACAACAAAAGTTTATCCAGAGAGGAAAAAAAAGTTTAAGCAAATAATTAAACTTTTAACAAAATTGTTAAAATTTTAATTAAAAAGAACAAATTTGCAACAGAATAGATACATTTTCAAACAAACGGTTGACTTTTCAACACCAAAATATCAATTTTAAATAAAATGTAACTTTTTTACGAATTAGATGAATTTTCATCGAAAAAGAATCAATTTTTAACATCAAAATATATATTTTCAACAAAAAGTAAATTTTTTACACAGTAACTTGAATTTTCAACCAAAAAAGATGACTTTTTAACAAAACTGTTAAATTTTCACAAAAAAAAAAAAACGGTTGCATTTTTATCCAAGGTCGGTTTTTGTACAATTCCCCACACTTGCGTACAGACTTTTTAAAACTAAAGATTAAAGCATCGACAACAGTAATGTAGTGATTGTGAATTCTCTTTTGTTAAAACTCTTTCGGTTTTAAAGAACTCATTCTTATTACGTATCTCTTGCTTCGCATTGGTATTAAAGCAGCCGTACTTTCATTTTCTCCTTTAAAAAAAAATGCGCATTCTTTAAACAAAATTTTGTTAATAAACATTTTATTGTTACTTATGTCGTTTTTTCATAAACTGAATATGTTCATTTCCCATTTTATGATTTAAACATTACACATATGACCTACACAGCAGCCCTACCGTTTTTTATCTTCTAAATTATATCCCTAACCTCAGTGACCCAGACTTTGTCAATTGAATTTTCTGTCGCATCGTGTTCTACATCGCAGTTGTGGTGCCCTATTGCTTCATCTTCTAATAATTTACTAAAAGACTCTCTTAAAGCATCTAAAAGTATGAGTCTAGTTAAAACAACAGTCTCACAAAACTGGGATTAACAGATTTTCCACGAAGTAGTTGAATTTTTAACCAATAAGGATTACTTTTTAACAAAATTGGTAAATTTCCAATGAAACAGATGTATTTTTATCCAAAAAGATGCCATTTCTACTCAAATAGATCAATTTTGAAAGTAAAATGACAAATTTTCAACAACAAAAATAGTTGAATTTTCATTCAGAAAAGATTTCAACCTTACTTTTTAACATGAAAATATAAACTGATAATAGAAAGTAACTTTTCTACGGAAATACTTGAATTTTCAACCCAAAAAGGATGACTTTTGCACAAAATTGCTGCATTGAAAAAAAGTTGCATTTTTATCCAAGAAAGATTAATCTTTTTATTTAAAAATTCAAATATTTGTGTAAAAGTTGAACTACTTTCTTAAAAAGTTTCTTTTTGTTCCAACTTTGTTTGAAAATTTAACTATGTTTTGAACAACTTATATTTTCGACATGAAAATCCAACTGCTTTTTTTGTTTTTTAAATTTCATCAATTTGCATGAACTTCTTCACTCCAAAATATTTGTTAAAAATTCGTCCGTTTAGTGATCATTAGCTTTTCGAGTTTTTTAAGCAGATAATTGTGACCAAAATCCAAAAATCAAGGAAATAGTCAAGTTTTTACCAAAATAGTGAAATTTCAACTACTCTGATGAATTTTCCAACTAAACCCGTCTTTTTTAAAATTTAACAATTTTGTTAAACAGTCATCCTTTTTAATTGAAAATTCGAGTTTCTGCGTAAAATTTAAATGCTTGCTTAACATTTATTTTTAACGTTAAAAAGTATATCTGAAACATTTATTTTAAAAATCGATCCTTTTTGGTTGAAAATTCATCTATTTCGTAAAAAAAGTTCAATTTTGTTTTAAATTTATATTTTGGAGTTGAACAGTCAACTGTTTGTTTGAAAATGTATCTATTTTGTTGGAATTTTGTTCTTTTTAATTAAAATTTTTACAATTTTGTTAAAAGTTTAATTATTTGATTGAAAATTCTTTTTTTTTTTCCTTCCTGGATGAACTTTGGTTTCTGTTGTTGAAGTTTAATTATTTTTGTTTGGAAATTTGACTATTTATTTGAAAATTGATCTCTTCAACTATAATTATGAAAATTTAATTCTTCAGTTCAAAATTAAAGTATTTTGTTAAAGAATTATATTTTTTGGTTGTAAATTTAACTGTTATCTGAAAAATTCAATTACTAATTATATATTATTGTAAAATACTTATTTTTGTGTTGAAAATGCCACTGAATTTTTTCTTGATAAACAATTCAACTATTTTTTGTGTGCAAATTTGTCTTTTTTATTTAAAAATTCAACTCTTTTAGTAGCAATTTAATCATTTTTGGCTAAAAATGCAAACGATTGAAAATTAATCTTCTTTTATTTATTTATTGGATATTCAAGCCAAAAAGACGAACATTCAAAAAAGCAGTTGAATTTTCAAACAAAAAATAATGACTTATTAACAAAAATGTTGGATTTTAATCAACCAAATTGCGTTCATATCCAAGATACATGCAATTTATGCTAAAATAAATGAATTTTTTAATTACAAAGACAAATTTAAAAAAAGCAGTTGAATTTTCATCAAAAAAAAGGTTTCATTTAACTTTTGCAACACATAAATATGAATTTTACAAACCAGTTGAATTTTCAACCGAATAGTTTCTTATATTCTGAACAGTTTCTTATATTCTAAGACTTATTTTATAGTTTTTGACTCAAGTAAACTTGTTTATATTTCTGCTTGTAAAAATTAGTGGTAAAAAAATAATAAATTAAAAGAGTTTCTCAAAAAATAGGGAAAGTTTTTAACCAAAATAATGCAGTTTCAAAAACAATGATGAATTTTCAAATTAAACTAACTAATTTCTAACAAAATAGTTTATTTGCAAGCAAAATTTTTTTTTTTAACACAAAATAACATTTAACAAACTAGTTCAACTTTTACCCGAATAGTTTAATTTTTAATTAAAAAGATTAATCTTTCTTGGATAAAAATTCAAGTATCTTTTTTGTTAGGTCCTAAAAGAAAGAACGAATTCCTTAACCAGACATTTTGCATGACAATTCAAAAAGGTAGAGTATTTCCATAATTTTTGGGACCATTTTTTTATATTTAAAAATGTTATGTACGAATGTTCGTAGTACTCAGAAAGCCAGACAATTTATCTTAATGACTTTTTTTGATAAAAAGAAAATTCCTAGAGTTACTGACAATGGTGGTCTACCATTTCGCCATATGGTGGCGAAAAATGGAACTAGAAAGAGTAGGTACATTTTTTGCATAAAAGTGTTTTTACGATTTTCATTAAAAATAAATAGTTTTAGATATAATTTCCATCTTATGTAGTGAAAAAAACACATTTTTGTCAAATAGGTTTTAAAAAAAACAAAAACAATTATTTCACTATTTCATGTGCGTTTTAATGCACTGGAATTTAAATACGAATTATAACCAGACTTTTAGATCAGATTATTGAACAGTCAATATTTCATGTATAAATTAATAAAAATGTACTTTGATTTCACTTTTGCTTCAAAACAAATCCATTTAAGTTTATAATCTTTTGAAAATTACAATAAAGAAAACAATAATTGTTTTTTTTTTTTTTAGAAAAATATTTCTATCAAAAAGTATGGGTTTTCCTTGTATAATATGTAAATTCCATCTAAAACACTTTATTTCCGATAAAGACTTATTTTTATTATCAAATAAATACTTTAAACTCCACAAAAAAAATTTAAAACACTTTTATGCACAAATTAAAATACATCTTTAAAATCGTGGCCATTCTTTATAGTTCGAATTTTTGTCACCAGGTGGCGTATAGGATTTTATTAATTTCCAATAGCATGTTCAAAATTTTATATATCAATGAAAATTTTAAGCCAAACAACGCACGATATGAATAAAGTCAAGAGAAGAATAACATTGCTTGTCGAAAGCCCTATAAGATTATCATAATAACTTTTTTGGATTTTCTTGGAAAATCGAAAATCCAATTTTAATTGGACAAAAAATAATGAAAAATTTCATTTTGTGGTCAAACTATGCAGGATACGAAAAAAGATGAATTACAAAAATTGTGATCCCAAAAAAGATCTACAATTTCTTTAAGAATCACTTCCTTATAGGATAAATTTTGCATTTTCCCTGACAATTTTCAAGCAAACAGTTGCATTTTCATTCAAGTAGATGTAGCTTGTGCTAAAATAGATTAAGTAAATTTTCTAGGGAGATAATTGAATTTTCAAATCTCTATGAAGAATTTGCAACAAAACAGTTGAATTTTAAACGAAAAATGATGACTTTAACAAAGTTGTTGAATTAAAAAAAAAATAACAGTTGCATTATTTTGAACTATTTTTTTAAGGGTATTTTTTATTGAACGAAAATTTGGCTTGCAAATTAACTATTTTGTGGACAATTTATATTTTCGAGTTGGAAACTCAACTAGTTTACATGTTTTTTTGTTTGTTTGAAATTTCAACAATTTGCATGAACCTCTAAACTGAAAAATCTTTTCTATATTAGAAAGTTGGTCCATCGAAAAAGCGTTTTTTCAACAAAAAAGGATGACTTGATAACAAAATTGTTGAATTTTTAACTAAATGATAAACTTTTTTAAAATAAAAATATAATTATCACGAAGGAGCAGCACAAAATTATTTTATTGACATATTTCTACTGAAACAGATGAGTTTTTATTTATTTTAATCTGAAAAAGATTTCCGTTAACTTTTCAACGCCAGCATATGAATTTTCAACAAAACTACTGAAATTTTCAACCAAAAAGTACGAATTTTTAACAAAATTATTGAATTATCAAACAAACAGTTGCATTCTTACTCAAGGAAGATGCAATTTTTACTAAAAATGTGCATTTTTCAACTAAAAAGTCAAAATTTCAATAAAAAAAATGGTTGAATTTTCATTTTAAAAAAAGATTTCAGTTATAGTTTCTAACATAAAAATATACATTTTAAACAAGAATCAAATTTTTTACGGAGATACTTAAATTTTCAATAAAAAAGGATGACTTTTTAACAAAATTGTTAAAATTTTAAGCAAAAAAAAAAAAAAAACTATAACATTTTTATCCAAGAAAAACGAAATTTCTACTAAAACAGATGAATTAAAAAAAAAGATAAATTTTCAAAAAAATTGTTAAATTTTCATCGAAAAAAGATATCAATTGAATTTTCAACACCAAAATATAAATTTTAAAGAGAAAGTAAATTTTCTACTTAGTAGTTGCATTTTTAACAAAACTTTTAAATTTTCAACTAAAACGGCTGAATTTTTAACAAAATTGTGAAATTTTCATCGAAAGAGTTGCATTTTTGTCCAGGGAAGATGTAATTTCTACTAAAATGGATGAATTTTTAACTTAAAAACACTAATTTAAAAAAAAATTTCTGTTTTACATTTGACATTAAAATATAAGTTTTAAACAAGAAGTCAATTTTCTACGGAGATAATAAAATTTTCAACCCAGAAAGGACGACTTTTCAACAAAACTATTGAATAAAAAAAAAGAAAAAAAAAACACTTGTTATTTTTTTGGTTGAATGTTCATCCCTTTGTTAAAAAATTTAACTATTTTATGGAAAATTTATATTTTCGAGTAGAAAATTCAACTTTTTTAGACAGAATTTCATGCAAATTGTTGTAAATTCAAACAAAAAGGTACATATTTATTATTTAATTGATTAATCAAAAAAATTTGGGATTTATTTATTTCCTACAAAACATTTCAATTTTGAAATTTTTAATTTCGATGATAATTAAAAAAAATTTGTATACTTTACAACAGTTTGAAAGGTAAAAAAAAAATAATAGAAAAAAACTATTGTTCTGGTTGACTAAGAAATTTTAATCAAATTCTTGACTAGATATCAAATATACTTCGAAAATATCCTAATGAAATTTTTTGATTAGACCCTAAATTCAAAAACTTAGCATTTTCAAAGGTTGAAAAAAAAAACATTTTTTTAAAAGTTTAACAAACATTTTTGTCATTTGATCTTCATAGGTAGAAAATTCAACTATTTAGTTTAAAATTCGAATTTTTTGTTTAAAATTTGTCTTTTGAAAATATTTTGTTGTAAATGCATTTTGGTTAAAAATCATTTTTCTCTCTTGAAAATGAACTTCTTTAATGAAAATCCATCCTTTCGAGTTTCAAAGTTGAATTTTTTCAAATGTTTTCACGGTTGTTATTCAGATATTTTTCACTGAAATCAAAATTTTTTCCAAATTTGAAGAAAAAAACATTTCTTTAAGAGTTTAAAACATATTTCTTACAAATTATGGTTCACGAAAAAAAGGTTTGCAAATAATCCTAATGACATTTTAAATATCGATGAAAATTTTTAAATAAATTATATACTTTCTACAATTTTGAAAGTTTTCAAAAAATATAAAAACTAGTTTTTTCATTGACTAAATATTTATTAAATTTTACTACATATCAAATAAATTTAAATTTTATTTGATCTTGGTAGGTTCAAAATTCTACTATTTAGATAAAAATTCGAATTTTTTTTGAAAATTCGTCTCTTGAAGATATTTGGTTGTAAATGCAAATGCTTAAAAATTAGTTTTTTTTGTTTGTTAAAAATGTAACGTTTCGGTTAAAAATTCCTCTTTCTCTTTTAAAAATTTACTTCTTTGATGAAAATTCACCTTTTCGAGTTTGAAAGTTGAATTTTTTCAAATTTTTTCAAGGACGTAATCAGATATTTCAGACTAAAATAAAAAAAAAATTCAGAGAATTTTCAAAATTTGAACAAAATAACATGTTTTTAAGAGTTCAAAAAATTGTCAAAGATTTTGATTCAGGAAAAAATGCTTTGCAAATTATCCTAATGAAATTTTTAATTCGATGACAATTAAAAAAATTTGTATACTTTACAACAGTTTCAAAATGTTCAAAAAATATTTTTAAAAAACTATTTTCAGATACTCAGAAATTTTAATCAAATCCTTGACCAGATATCAAATATATTTCAAAAATATCCTAATGAAATTTTTTGATTAAACCCTAAATTCAAAAACTTAGCATTTTGTTGAAAATTCGTATCTTGCTTAAAAGTACAATTGTTTGGTTAAAAATTCATCTTTCTCTTTCGAAACAAATTAATTTTGAAAAATTCAGAGAATTTTCAAATTTTGAAAATACTTGCAAATTATCTTAATGGCATTTTTCATTTCGATGATAATTTAAAAAATGTTGTATACTTCACAACAGTTTCAAAATGTTCAAAAAATAAACAAAATTAAAACTATTTTTCTGATAGACTAAGAAATTTTAATCAAATCTTCGACTTGATATCATATTATATATTTTAAAACTATCATAATTCAATTTTCTTAGACCAGAATTCTCAAACATTTAGCATTTTCAAAGTTAGAAAAATAATATTTTTTTAAGAGTTCAAAAAATGTTTGTCAAAGATAATAGTTCACAAAAAAAAAGGTTTACAAATGAAAAATAGAAAACCTAGTTTTTCCACAGACTAAATATTTACTAAATATAAAACACATTTAAATTTGGTTTCAATTTAGTTCAAAATTCCATTTTTTACATGAAAATTCGCCTCTTTCTTAAAATTTTAAACATCTGATTGTAAATGCAAATACGCTTGGTTAAAAATGATTATTTTCGTTGTTGTTGTAAATATTAATTACTTTGGTCAAAAATTAAACTTTCTCTTGGCCTTGAAATTTTTTCCTGACCTCTGGCAATCCTGAGAAAGGTTTAAAAATTGCCAATCAATCAAAATGTGATAAATTACCTTTCTGGAAACCAAGCTCTTGATTTGCCCCTGATATTTTTCTGGCAGATTGTAGGCAATGTGGCCGAGAGTGACGATCGAGGTTCGATAATACTCGGAGGAAGGTGTGAGGGTATTCTTGATTCTCTCGATGATTTCCGGGAAGATGGTGTCATGAATATTGGGCATGTTGACAAATAAACATCTGATGGCTTGTTTCGCTTGCTTTGGAGTGCCGGTCTCGGCAAAATTCTTGCAGATTGGCGCCATCAGATTCATAATTTCGGGCGAGACGTCGCAGAGGGGTCGGTACTTGCCGAGGAAAGTGAATATCGAAAGCACTAGGGGCGCGACCATCTCGTCCTCGAGGTCCAGGAACTGAACCAGTTGCATCAGGATGTCGTTGTGCATGAAATGTGGACCAAACGCGAAGGAGAGCATCTGAACAATTTTTGAAAAATACTTATTTTAAAGACAAGATGATAAAATCCAATATTTGAGGCCAGTTTCTATTTCGAACAGGTAACAAATGTAATTTTGTACTTTAGACTAGATTTTTATTATGTAATTTTGTACTCGGAACATGGGGTTCTAAAAGTAATTTTGTACTTGAAATGTTTTTTTAAACATTTTTTTTTTTAAATTAAGTTTAAAAAGACTAATTTTCAACCAAGAAAAGAGAAAAATTTAACAAAATAGTAACATTTTCAACAAAAAGGACGAGCTTTCTAACAAAAAAGACAAAGTTTCAACAAAACAATAGAGCAGATGGAAAAATCAATTTTCAAAAAGAAAAAATGTTCACAAAATACTTCAATTTTTAACAAAATAAATGAATTCAAAACTAAAAGAAATTCATCAAGCCAAAATAGAGTAGTTAAATTTTCAGTTTTTAAAAGTAAGTTTGCACTTAGAAAAAGCTTTTAAACAGTGATCTTGAACTGGGAATATTTACAAAACACGTACTTTTGTACTTGTAATAGTCTTCATTTTTAAAAAGTGATGTTGTTGATTTTTTATTGCACGTTATAAAAAGTAATTTTGTACTTGGAGCAGGTTATTAAAAGAGTAATTTTATACTTGAAATATGTATTTAATAAAAAAGTAATTTTGTACTTGGAATATGTGATTTTAAATAAAAAGTAATTTTGTACTTGGAAAGATATCTTTTTTTAAAGGCAGCTTAAAACGACTAATTTACAAACAAGAGAGAAAAATTCAACAAAATAGTAAAATTTTCAACACAAAGGATGAACCTTCTAACAAAAAAGACAAACTTTCAACAACAAAAACTAGAACAGTTAGATTTTCAGTTAGAAAAATAAATTTTCAACAATAAAAAAAATTTCCATAAAATAAATTAATCCAAAACTAAAAAAAATTAATCATTAAGCCAAAATAGAATATTTTCCGTTGTTTTTAATAAGTTTCCACTTAGAGAAGATTTTTAAAAAGAGATCTTGAACTGGGAATAGTTACAAAACACGAATTTTTGTACTTGAAAAGGTTTTCGTTTTTTAAAAGTGATTTTGTACTAATAGCACGTTGTAAAAAGTAATTTTGTACTTGGAGCAGGTTATTAAAAGAGTAATTTTGTGTTTGAAATATGTATTTAATAAAAAAAGTAATTTTGTACATGGAATATGTGATTTTAAATAAGTGATTTTAAATAAAAGTAATTTTGTACTTGGAAAGCTATCTTTTTTTAAAGGCAGTTTAAAACGACTAATTTACAAACAAGAGAGAAAAATTCAACAAAATAGTAAAATTTTCAACACAAAGGATGAACTTTCTAACAAAAAAGACAAACTTTCAACAAAAAACTAGAACAGTTAGATTTTCAGTTAGAAAAATAAATTTTCAACAATAAAAAAATGTCCACAAAATAAATTAATCCAAAACTAAAAAAAAATAATCATTAAGCCAAAATAGAATATTTTCCGTTGTTTCTAATAAGTTTCCACTTAGAGAAGGTTTTTAAAAAGAGATCTTGAACTGGGAATAGTTACAAAACACGTAATTTTGTACTTGGAACAGTCTTCATTTTTAAAAAGTGATTTTGTACTTGGAATATTTATTTTATAAAAAAGGTAATTTTGTGCTTGGAATATTTATTTTATAAAAAGTAATTTTGTACTTGAAATTTGTAATAATAAAAAAAATTTGTACTTGGAATGCAATCTTTTTTTAAAGATAGTTTAAAACGACTAATTTTCAAACAAGAGAGAAAAATTCAACAAAATAGTAAAATTTTCAACACAAAGGATGAAGTTTCTAACAAAAAAGTCAAACATTTCAACAAAAACCTAGAATAGTTAGATTTTCAGTTAGAAAAATAAATTTTCGACAATAAAAAAAATGTTCACAAAATAAATTAATCCAAAACTAAAAAAAAAATTAATCATTAAGCCAAAATAGAATATTTTCAGTTGTTTTTAATAAATTTGCACTTAGAGAAGGTTTTTAAAAAGAGATCTTGAACTGGGAATAGTTACAAAACATGTACTTTTTTACTTGGAACAGTGTTCATTTTTAAAAAGTGATTTCGTTGATTTTTTATAGTACGTTATAAAAAGTAATTTTGTACTTGGAGCAGGTTATTAAAAAAAGTAATTTTGTACTTGGAATATGTAATTAGAAAAAAGTACTTTTGTACTTGGAATGTTATCTTTTTTTAAAGGAAGTTTATAACGACTAATTTTTAACCAAGAAAAGAGAAAAATTTAACAAAATAGTAAAATTTTCAACGCAAAGTATAAACTTTCTAAAAAAAATACCAATTTTCAACCAAAAAATAGAAAAAAATGCCCACAAAATAAATTAATCCAAAACTAAAAAAAAATTGATCATTAAGCCAAAATATAATATTTTCCGTTTTTTTAAAAGTAAGTTTGCACTTGGAAAATGTTTTTAAACAGTGATCTTATACTTAGAAGATGTATAAAAAAGTAGTTTTGACATGGAATAGGTTTTAGAAAAGTAATATTCCACTCGGACATTTTTTTTAAACGGCAACTTTGTACAAGCTTAAAAAAAATAGAAAAAATTTTGTACTCGGAAATTACATGTTTAAAAAAAGGAATTTTGTACTTGATGCAGGGTGGCCATTTTAATCGAAGAAATAAATTTCCGGTCCTTTCTCGGTTTTTTTCCCGATTCGCAAACATTTTTCACAGTCAATAAAATTTAAAAAAAAGGTACACTAAAGCTAAACAATCTTCCATTTGAGGTAATAAAAACTGAGCTGCAAATAAAAGCACTCAAAGTGGAACTGTTAAATTTTAAACTTTTAAAATTGAAATTTAAAAGTTTTTAATTGAAAAATTTAGTATTCAAATGCTCAATAATTCACGCGTATAAAATTGAAGGTACTAACATTTATCAATATAAAATTACAAATTCACGTTATTATTTTTAATGCTCTGAATTAAAAAATCAAAAAATGAACTTAAAAATTTTCAAAATTTTGAAAAATTGAACAAATTTTAATTCAACACTTCTTAAATTAGAAATTCAATTATTTTCTTTTTTAATAGTTTAAACATCCTTGGAAAGTTTCAAAATTTAATTTAAAAATCTTGAGAAATCTAGAAGTTGTTTTAAATTTGTTTTAAATTTAAAATTATTTTGAAAATTTTTTCCGAACTTCTAAATATCTGCTAAAATTAATTGAATTTTTTCTACAATTTTCCGAAAATCCTGCAAATTTTAGAAAATTTCTTTACAATTTGGATCTATTTAAACAAAAAAATTAGATTCTTTTCAAGAATTGTGAAAGTCTTCAAAAGAATAAAAACATTTTCTTAAGATTCCTAGGATAATTAAAAATAACTTTTCATTTTGAAAAATGCTTTTAAGAGAATATTTAAAAAGTTTTTCAAAGATTTAAACAAAATTTTCAAAAAAGATTCTAGAAGATTTAAAGAGTTTTCTCAAATTTGCATGATAATTTTTAATCTTTTTAAAACTCTTAAATATCTCTTAAAATTACTAAATTTTTTTCTACAAATGTTTATTTGTAAATTATACATCAAAATTCAAAAATTTTGCTTAGAAATTAAGCTTTTTTTCAAATACAACAATTAAAATTGTAACGTTGAAAATATAAAGGCTTTTCGAAAATTTAAAGATTCTATGTTTTCTATGTCAAACAATTCAGTTAAAGATTCTTTACTTTTTAATAATCCTTTCTTAAATTAAAAATTTCAAATTGAATGTGTTAAAAATGGAATATTTTAGATTAAAACAATATTTAAAAAAATTTAAATCCTTTAATGAAGAATATATTATTATGAAGTTATTTCTAAGTTGAAAATAGTTTATAAAATTTCAGTCACACGTTCACGTTTGTTTACTGACTAAGACTCTCAAATTGAAACCGTTTAAGTTTTAACGTTAAAATCTGAAAATACTTAAATTTTGAACTGATTTAAAATCGCTTTGTCAAATTGTTTTTGTCCACTTTTTATTACTTAAAATACAGATGAATTTAAACAAAATTTATTTATTAAATGAAAATGTTTCTTATCCAAAAATTTCAACATCAAAGGCTTTCATTTTTTGTTTGTTCAAGTTTTTAAGAAAGCATTTAAAAATTCTTTAAATTAAAAATGTAAGCTTAAAAATAAAAATTTTCAATCGAAAATTTTGGAAGTAAAATAAACTTTGAAATACGCATGGTGAAAGATAAATAATAGCATAATTGAAAAACATAACAATTCCACTAATTAAAAGTAATTTTATATTTAGTAGGTGTATAAAAAAAAAGTAGTTTTGACTTGGAATAGGTTTAAAAAAAAAAGAACAAATGATATACTTGGAAATTACACCCTTAAAAAAGGATATTTTTGTTTAAAACTTTGTGCTTAAAATAGTTTAAAAAATCATTGTGTACTTGGTACAGGTTAAAAAAAAGAAGGAATTTTGTACTTAGGACAGGTTTTCTTTTGTTGAAGTAAGTAAGTTAATTTCCAAAATAAAAAATTATTTTCAAATTTCCTAAGAATCTTAAGAAAATGTTTTATTCTTTTGAAATCATTTCAAGTTTAAAATGAATTTTGAATCCTTTCAAAACTTCTAAATACCTCTTAAAATTACTCAAATTTTTTTACGCATAATAAGTGCTCAATTGTTATTTAACCACCAAAATTCAACAATTTAACTTACAAATTAAAATTTTTTCTAAAAAGATCAATCAAAATTATAACGTTCAAAGTTTAAAAGCTCTTCGAAATTTTAACGATTCAAGACTTTTTATGTCAAGCAACTCAGTTTAAGCTTGTTTACTTTTAAATATTTGGTTTTTCATTTCCTAAATTTAAAAAAAAAATTGAAATTGAATGGATTCAAAATTAAATATTTCAGATTGGAACAATATTTTATAACAAATACATTATTATGAAATTATTTTTACGTTACAAATATTTTATAAAGTTTCAAACGGATATTTGCATTTTGTCAATGACTAAGACTTTCGAATTGAAACAGTTTAATTTTTAACGTGAAAATCTGTAAATTATTAACACTGAACGGATTTCAAATTGCTTTGTCAAATAAATTATTCCTTCCTTTTAATGCGTAAAGTGCAGATTCATTTTTAAAATAATTTAATTATATTTACAGCTGATAAAATAAAAACGTTTTTATCAACAATTTTCAACTTTAAACGCTTTTAATGTTTAACGATTTAAGTATTCAAGACTGCATTTTAAAGATTAATTCACTAATATTAATATACTTACTAATAATTACATGTAATTATATAGTTGAAAAAAAAAATTAACTCACCACGAGTAACCTGAGGCCTTTTTCTCCCGCGTTATTCGGATTAAGGCCAACTTCTTCTATCACGTTTCCGCCTTTCAAGCAGTCCAGGACGTATTGAATTAAAACCTAGAAACAAAAAATACGAATTCTAGAAGCGGTTTAGGAAAATTAATTGTTTAATTGGAATAGGTTTAAAAAAAAAAGGTAATTTTATACTTGAAACAAATGAAAAAATGTGTACTTGGAAAAAGTTAAAAAAAATGTATTTGGAACTTGTTTAAATACAAAAAAAAGAGATTTTGTATTTGGAAAGCCTTCTTTAAAAATTAATATTCTAGAAACAAAAAATACAAATTCTAGAAGCGGTTTCGAAAACTTAATTTTTTTCATTGGAAAAGGTTTAAAAAAAAAGTAATTTCATACTTGAAACAAGTTAAAAAATAAGTACTTGGAAAAAGTTAAAAAAAAACGTACTTGGAACTTGTTTAAATAAAAAGAAGTAATTTTTTACTTGGAACAAGTTTAAATAACAGAAAAAGTAACTTTCTACTTAAAAAAAAAATTAGTATATAAAAAAAGTACTTTTGTCTTCGTACCATGTTTTAAACAAAGATAATTTTCTACTTGGAAAGCCTTTTTTATAAATTATTATTCTAAAAACAAAAAATACAAATTCTAGAAGCGGTTTCGAAAAATTATTTTTTTTTTAATTGGAACATGTTAAAAAAATGTAATTAATTTTTGAATTGGAACTGGTTTAAAAAAAAGTAATTTTATACTTGAACAAATGAAAAAATGTGTACTTGGAAAAAGTTTCTAAAAAATGTATTTGGAACTTGTTTAAATGACAAAAAATGTAATTTTGTACTTAGAACAAGTTTTAATAATGAAAAAAGTAACTTTGTACTTCGAAAAAATTTAGTAAAAAAAAAGTACTCTTGTATTCGTACCATGTTTTAAACAAAGATAATTTTCTACTTGGAAAGCCTTTTTTATAAATTATTATTCTAAAAACAAAAAATACAAATTCTAGAAGCGGTTTCGAAAAATTATTTTTTTTTTTTAAATTGGAACATGTTAAAAAAATGTAATTAATTTTTGAATTGGAACTGGTTTAAAAAAAAGTAATTTTATACTTGAAACAAATGAAAAAATGTGTACTTGGAAAAAGTTTCTAAAAAATGTATTTGGAACTTGTTTAAATAACAAAAAATGTAATTTTGTACTTAGAACAAGTTTTAATAATGAAGAAAGTAACTTTGTACCTGGAAAAAATTTAATAAAAAAAAAAGTACTTTTGTATTCGTACCATGTTTTAAACGAAGGTAATTTTGTACTTGGAAAGTCTTTTTTATAAATTAATATTCTAGAAACAAAAAATACAAATTCTAGAAGCGGTTTCGAAAAATTAATTTTTTGAATTAGAAAAGGTTTTAAAAAAAAAGTAATTTGATGCTTGAAACAAGTTAAAAAATGTGTACTTGGAAAAAGTTTTTAAAAAACGTACTTGAAACTTGTTTGAATAAAAAAAAATAATTTTGTACTTGGAACAAGTTTAAATAACAGAAAAAGTAACTTTGTACTTGAAAAAAATTTATTTTATAAAAAAAGTACTTTTGTATTCGTACCATGTTTTAAACAAAGGTAATTTTGTACTTGGAAAGCCTTTTTTAAAAATTAATATTCTAGAAACAAAAAATACAAATTCTATAAGGGGTTTCGAAAATTAATTTTTTAAAATTAGAACAGGAAAAAAAAATAATTTTGTACTTGGGACAATTTTAAATGAAAGAAAAAGTAACTTTATACTTGGAACAAGTTTAGAAAAAGTACTTTTGTATACGTACCATGTTTTAAACAAAAATAATTTTGTAATTGGAAAACGTTTTTTTAAAACGTAATATTGTAGAAACAAAAAATACAAATTCTACAAGCAGTTTAGAAAAATTAATTTTTTAAATTGGAACAGATTTAAAAAAAAACTTTGTACTTGAAACAAGCTTAAATAACAGAAAAAGTAAGTTTGTACTTGGAACAAGTTAAAAAAAAAGTACTTTTGTATTCGTGCCATGATTTAAACAAAAGTAATTTTGTACTTGGAAAGCCTTTTGTAAAAAGTATTATTCTAGAAAAAAAGACATTCTAGAAGCGATTTAGAAACATTAATTTTCTTAATTCAAACGGATTTTAAAGAAAACGTAATCTTATTATTGAAACGAGTTGAAAAATATGTACTTGGAACAAGTTAACAAAAAAAGTATTTCGAACTTGTTTAAAGAAAAAAAGTAATTTTGTACTTGGAACAAGTTTAGAAAAAAGTACTTTTAATTTGTGCCATGTTACACAAAGGTAATTTTATACTTGGATTTTTTTTTTAAATATTCTAGAAACAAAAAGTACACATTCTAGTTTTACTATATCAAGTAAAATTCTATTAATGTATTTGTTTTAAATTCTTACCCTAATTGCTTCCTCGTCAATCATAACAGAGCTGACCCTCTCCAAAAGCATTTTAATCGTATTATAGTACAAATTTGTCATGACGGGCTGACCCAACTTTTTCAAAACTGCACTAGTCGTTTCAGCGCACTCCTTGCAGGAAACGTTCGGTTGGACTATCGTTTCCAAACCTTGGAGTAGAGCTGGGTCCTTTTTCATATGAGCGCTGAATTTCTGAAGGAACTCTTGAACTTTCATCGGATCCGGAAGAAACCGAGAAATTTGCAGAATCTTGTTCGTTAATTCCGTCGAGGCGTCTGTCTTTTTTATTATTTCTATCCATTCTACAACCGATCTTCTCACACTGAAAATTCGGATATTAAAAGTACATTTTTTGCGGGCGGTTGCTAGAAAATGTCAAATTTGAAATTCCATCAACTTTTCCCTGAACAATTTTTCATTTTCCCTGACTAATTTTCTATTTTCCCTGACCGTTCTCGAATGTTTTTTTTTCTATAAAAAAAAAAACTTTAGACCTAGGACACCAATAATGTTAATCTAAAAAAAGGTTTGTTTCTAAATTTAGTTTAAACATTTCTAGTGACAATAATGATACAGAATTTTATAAGGGATCATCCACAAATTATGTAAAACGTACGTAAAAAATTCATGAACTTCCAACCAAATGCTTGAGTTTTCAACTCACAAAGATAAATTTAGAACTAAAAAGGAATCAATTAAATTTTCAGTTAAAACAAATCATTTTCAATAAAAAAAAAACTAAAAAAAAAGTTAAATTTTCAACACAAAAGATAAATTTTGTACAAAAAAAGCAAATTTAAAAAGAAAACAATAGAATAGTTCAATTTTATGTTCGAAAAATACATTTGCGAAAAAAAAATAATTTTCAACAAAAAAATTAAATTTTCAATTCAAATAAATCAATTTTAAACTAAAAAAGAGAATTCATCAAGTAAAAATGGAAGTTACATTTTCCGTTAAAAAAATTTAAATTATAACCGAAGAAAACCAACAATTTTCAACAAAATAATTAAATTTTCAACCAAGGAAAATTAACTTTCAACTAAAAAAAAAAACACGAAATTTCAACCAAATAATTATTCAATAAAAAAATTAATTTTCAACAAAATAAAATTAATTTTGAACGAGATAGTTTTTAACCAAAAAGATTAAATTTCTATCCAACAACAATAAATTTCCGACAAAAAATGGAATAGTTAAATTTTCATTATTATGGGACGTTAAACAAGATTTTAAATTTGATTCTAATCTCATTTAAATTTTTAGTTGAAAAAATTATTTCCTAAACTGGAAAAACTGATTTTTAACACAGGGAATTAATTTTCCACCAAAAATATAAATCCAAAAGATAAATTTTATGCAAAAAAAGACAAATATTCAGTAAAATACCTGAATTTGCATCTAAAAGATACATTTTCAACCAAACATAGAATAGATGAATTTTTAGTTACAAAAATAAATTTTCAACAAAATACTTACTAGCTACCAACATAAATTTTCCAAAAAAAAATGGAATAGTTGAATTTTCAGTTAAAACAATTATCAGCAAAAAAATAAATGTTCTACAAAATAATAAAATTTTCAAAACAACGGATGAGCTTTCCACAACCAAAATTTCAAGAACAAGAGAACAGATAAATTTTAAACAAAAAAGTTAATGATTCAACAACAAAAAAATGAATTTTAAATTAAAAAAGATAAATCTTCAAGTCAAAATTGAACAGTTGCACTTTCCGTGAAAAAATTTAATTTTCAACTGAAAAAAAAACGAATTTTCAATAAAATAGTCAATAAATTTTCAACGATATAGGCCAGTTTTCAACCAAATACATGAATTTGTAAGGAAGTTATTTTTCAATATAGGAAAATCAATCTTTAATAGAGAAACTGAATTTTTAACCAAAAAGATCAATTTAAATGACGAATTTTGTATAAAAAAAGACAAATTTATATAAACTACGTGAATCTGTTAATAGAAAAAAGATACATGTTCAACAAAAAATAGAACAGCTCAATCTTTAGTTAGGAAAATAAAATTTCAACAACAAAAAAAGATCAATTTTCAAGAAAAATATTTTAATTTTCTGTCAAAAAAATAAAATGCGGACTAAAAAAATAAAGTTTCAACTAAATAATTGAATCTTCAACCAAACAGAAGAATTTTCAACCAAAAATGAAATTAATTTCTATCAAAAAAGATAAATTTTGCTCAAAAATGGAATTGTTCCATTTTCAGTTGAAAAGATTAGTTTTCAATTGGAATAAAATATTATTTAACTGAAATGCTAAATTTTTCAACCAAAAAATTGAATTATTAATAAAAAAGACGGATTTTCATGAAAATACATGAATTTACAAATGAAAAAGATGAATTTCCAACCAAAAATAGAATAGCTAAAATGTTAGAAAAATAAATGTTCAACAACAAAAAACACGCATTTTCAACAAAATAATTAAATTTTCAACTAAAGAAATGAATTGTTAATAAACAAACAAAAAATTAAGTTTCAACTAATGAGATTACTTTTCTGATAAAAATACAAATTTTTAACAACAAAAACACGATCATAAAAAAAATAGTTAAATTTTCACCTAAAAGAGATAAATCCTAAAATTAATAAAAAATAAATTTTAAACAAAATAGATAAATTTTCAAGCAAACACATGAATTTTTAGCGAATGAAATTAATTTTAAATTTTAAGAAACTAAGTTTGAACCAAAAAGTATAATCTCCTTCTAAACAAGATTAATTTTTAATAAAATACATTAATTTTAAACCAAAACGGTGAATTTTTAAGTGAAGAAGACACACTTTCAAACAAACATGAAAAGTTCCATTTTTAGTTGAAAAAAAATTAATTAATTAATTAATTTTAAACAAAAAATAATCGAATTTTCCACTAAACAGTTGTGATTTTTAACTCTAAAAGATGCAAATACTACCAAAATAGAAGAATTTTCAATATAACCCTGATTTTTTCAAAAATAAATTTAGACGACATAAATGAATGAGATTTTAAACATTTTTGAAGCCTAAAATTTTAAATTATACAATTTAATATCGCTTTCAGTATAGAGAGAACATGCCTTGAAATAAAAAATAAAAAAATAAAGAAAAGAACTTACGCCAGTTGATGTTTTTGAAGTTCGACGAAGGCTTTGGAGGCGTGATCGTCGATTGTTCCGAGTAAATGGTAAAGCTTTTTCATTCTTTCTTCAGGTGGCAGGGTGTAAGGCACTAAGCAAATGTTCAGTAACCTTTCGACAAGAAGTCTGTCTTCCATACCGGGCATGTAATAACCATGCAAAATCTTGTCCTTTATCCAGGTCACGGCTTTTTTCGTTGCCTGAGGCACGTCCGCGTCGTCCAAGTGCTTTTTGTAAATATTCGCGAGGCCTGACATCGCTTCTTTTCTTATTTTGAACTAAAACAAAATTCCACCACACATCAAAGAAATTACCCTTTAACAGTTACAGGAAATTATGTAACTACACAGTAGTAATTTTCTATTTAACACAGGAAAACAGTAATTTTGTACTTGGAAAAGGTGCAAAAAATTTGTGTTTGGAAAAAATATTAAAAAAGTAATTTTGTGCTTGGAATAGGCACAAAAATTTGTGCTTGGAAAATATATTAAAAAAAGTGATTTTGTACTTAGAACAGGTATACAAATTTGCGCTTGGAAAATATATATTAAAAAAAGTAATTTTGTACTTGGAACATGTGCAAAAATTTTTGCTTAGAAAAAATATTTAAAAAGTAATTTTGTACTTGGAACAGACACAAAAATTTGTGCTTGGAAAATATATATTTTTAAATGTTGTATTTGCAACCGGTATACAAATTTGCGCTTGGAGAAGATATAAAAAAGTAATTTTGTACTTGGAACAGGTACAAAAATTTGTGCCTGTGAAAATATTTAAAAAGTAATTTTGTACTTGTATCAGGAACAAAAATGTATGGTTGGAAAAGATATAAAAAAGTAATTTTGAACTTGGAACAGGTACACAAATTGGTACTGGGAAAAGATATAAAACAGTAATTTTGTGCTTGGAACAGGTACAACAAATTGTGCTTGGAAAAGATACAAAAAAATAATAATTTTTTACATGGAACCAGTACACAAATTTGCACTTCAAAAAGATATAAAAAAGTAATTTTGAACTTGGAACAGGTACACAAATTTGTGCTTGGAAACTATATAAAAAAGTAATGTTGTACTTGGAAAAGGTACAAAAATTTGTGCTTGGAAAAGTTACGAAAAAGTAATTTTGTAATTGGAAGTGGTACGAGAATAATTATGTAATTGGATCAGGTAAATAAACTTGTGTATTTGGAAAAGGTATTGGTGTAATTTTGCGCTTGGAATATATAAGAGAGTAATTTTCTATTTGAATCATGCACAATAGTAATTTTGTAGTTGTATCAGATAAAAAATGGTATATGTAAAAGAGATACTAAAGAAGTTTTTTACATGGAAGAGGAACAATAGTAATTTTGTACTTGGAACAGGAAAAAGAAATATGTTATTCGGGGCCGGCAAAAAAGTAATTTTTTACATGGCAAATGGTAAATAAAATTGTGTATTTGGAAGAGGTACAAGAGTAATTTTGTACTTGAAAGATATATGAGAGTAATTTTGAACTTGTAACATTGAAATAAGCTTAGAAAAATTCAAGGCAATTCAAATAATCGAGCGAATTTAGAAGGATTCAAGCAAATCACAAAAATTCAAGAGATTCCAAAGAATTAAAAAGAATTCAAGGTGAATTCCAAAAAAAGTTTCAAATCTTTTCAAATCGTCGAAGCCCTACTAATTTCTGACACAAGAAGTGACTAATTATTATAGAAATATTAAAAAAAAATTAAAAATAATTCAGATGAATTGGAAATATTTTAAGATTCGAAAAAAAATTTGATTATAATAAATTTTGAGTGAATTTAGAGAAATTTACTAGAAATAAGATGAAAAATAAGATGAAATTCATAAAAAATCAACGTAAATTGAAAAATCAATCAAGGGAATTGAAAACAATTAAAAACATGGAAAAGTTAATTGAATTGGGTAGAATCGAGTGAAAATGTAGAAGAAGTCGAAAGAATTTAAAAGGATTTAGGATAAATTATTAAGAATTTAGGGCAAATTACAAATGAATTATGAAAAATATTGGAAAATCTCTTCAAATCTTCGAAACCCTATGAAATAACTTGTGTCTGGTGAAAAATTCTTTGAAATCCTTTAAAATCTTAAAATCCCTTAAAATTATTAAAACCCTTGGAAATCCCTTGAAATTGTTGAAATATCTTGAAAATGCCATGGAATATTTTTTAATACCATAAAATATTTAAGTCTTTGGAAACCCTCAAACTACTGAAATAAATAAAAAAAAAAATCTGGGAATATTTTTAAATTTCCTAAAATATTTCGAATCTTTTGATATATTTTGAAAACCCTTGAAACTTTTCAGATCACTTGAAAACGCCTGAGAATCTTTTAGAATATCCTCAAAATATTCCAAATCTTTTTAAATCCCATTAAATTACTAAAATCAATCAAACATTTCTTTGTCTGCAATTTTTAAAAAATTTGAAAAACAGACACGTTAAAATATTTCAAATCCTTTAAATAATTTTATTAATTGATCCTAAGATTTCAATTAAATTAAAACTTTGAAAAATTATACAAAAAATTCATTGACTTATGTAGAAAAGCGTAAAATTATAGAAATTAATGTGAATAAAAAAACTTCCAGTGAATTCATAAAATTCAGGTGAATTCCATATCTCTTCAAATCTTTAAAACCCTACAAAATACCTCACTTTTCATGAATAAATTCTTTAAAATGCACTAAAATATTATAAAATACCTTGACATTCTATGACGATATTTCTGAAATTATGGTAAATGTATTAAAATACATTGAGATTTTTAAAATCTCTTAAAATCATTGAAATCCTCGGAAATCTTTGAAAATATTTAAAAACCTCATACGACCTGTAAAATCGTTCCATACCACTCAAATATTTGAAATCTTGAAAATTTCTAAAAAAAAGTGAACTCGTTTAAAATCTTTAAAGCGTTTGAAATCTTTTGAAATCATTATGGACTCTTTGAAATAGTTGTGAAATATTTCAGAAATTTTTTTATTCGTTTGAAATCATTAACGCATTTAAAATTTTTGTGAAAACTTTTGAAATCTTCTAAAAAATTTGAAATTACTTGAAATCTTGAAATATTTTTAAATCTTTAAAATATGGTGCACTCCCTTTTGAAAATCTTTAAAATCCTTGTATTCTTTTGACATCTTTATGAAATCTTTTTAATTGATTTGAAATCATTAAAATATTTGAAATCTTTGTGAAAATTTCTCAAAACTTTTGAAATCGTTTAAAGTCATTTAAATGTTCTGACATTAAAATTAAATCTTTATGAAATCTTTGTGAAATACTTGGTATTAATTTGAAATCATTAAAATATTTGAAATTTTCTGCAAAAATTTGAAATTGTTTAAAATCTTTAAAATCTGATATACTGTACACTTTTTTAAATCTTTGAAATTCTTGTATTCTTTTGGAATCTTGAAAATATTTGTGAAATATTTCTGAAATCTTTTCTATTAATAATTATTATTCATTTAATTATTATCATTAATAATTATTTATTTAATTATTACTAATAATTATTAATTTTGATTCGATGAACGATAAGTTTCCAAGTATTTGATAACTAATTTTGAATTGTTTAAACAATTATTATTTGTCGAAACAATTTTTTTCGTCAGTAAAATGTGAAGTTATTATTTTTCGGGATTAATGTTTTTTTCCAGGTATCTCAAGACAGTTTTGCGAGTTTATGCAATAAATAATTTTATGTATTCAATTAATGTGCTATATTAAATTAAATTTAAACTGCTTCGAAATACCAATTCTTTAAGTAAAAATATTGCATTTTCAAGAATTTTAATTATTTTTAACCAAAGAGTTGATTTTTGAACCAAGCAGATTATTTTTCTATAAAAAAATACGATTTTTCAACAAAATACATGAATTCTCAACTAAATAGCTAAATTTTCCATTGAAAAAGATTCATTTTTAACTAAAATTATGGAATATTTAACTGAAATAGTTACATTTTCAGTTTAAAAAAAATGGCAACAAAAAAAAACGAATTAAAGAAAAATTAGTTACATTTTCAAATGTTCATTTTATCTTATTATTCTTCAAATTTTTTGCATATTTAGAGAAAATGAATTTAGGTACTTTATTAAATGAAATTTAAACCTTTTCAAAATTCTAACTTTTCAAGGGAAAATATTGCATTTTAAACAATATATGTGATTTTTTAACCAAATAGTTTTATTTTCAATCAAAAATATTAATTTTCTACCCAAATGGCGATTTTTTTGAGCAAAAGACATCAAATTCTTAATTAAACAGTTGAATTTTCAATTAGAAAATATCAATTTCCAACCAAGTAGATTTAACCGAAAAAGTTAACTTTGAACAAAAATGATGAATTTTTATATGGAATAGTTGAAATTTCAACGAAAAAGTTAAATTTTCAACCAAAAAATATAACTTTTCAATCAAAAGAGATGAATTTTTAAATAAATAAAAAAATACATTTTTAACCTAAAATTGAATAATTAAACTTTAAGGTTAAAAAAAATAATTTTTAACCAAAGAGATGAATTTTCAACTAAAACGATGAAATATTCAATTGGAATTATTAAATTTTTAGTTAAAAAAATAATTCTTTGAATACATAAAAGAAACGAATTTTTTAAAAAAGTTAATTTTTCAAGCAGAATGCTTAATTTTCAACTAAAATGATGAATCGCTAACTGGAATAGTTGAATTTTGAACCCAAAAGATGAATTAAAAAAAAAAGATTATTTGACTAGAGCAATTGAGTAATAGTTTAATATTTAGTTAAAAAAATTAATGATCAACCAAAGTGACGAATTTTTAACAAAAATGATGGAATCGTTACATTTTCAGGAAAGAAATATTCATTTTCAACCAAAGAAAAAACAAATTTTTAATAAAAAAGCTTATTTTTCAACTAAAGAGATGAATTTCAAATAAAAATTACGAATCTTGAACCAAGATAACTAATTTTTAACAAAATAGTTTTAACTTCTGATGAAGTAATACAATATTCATTCCAAAAAAAAGATCAATTCTGAACAAAGAGAGATTGTTCAGTCAACAGATAGAGAAAATTGCAAAGAAATTGTTGAATTTTCCAGCAAAAAGATGAATTTTCAATGGAGAAGAATAATTTTATGAACAAAAAAAAATTGCAACTAAAAATTTATACTTCACATATATTTTTTTTTGAAATTTTAACTTTCATTTTAGAAATTTTGATTTAATAATAACATTTTAAACTAATTCTAGAAACCATAAGTTTTTATAGAATCAATTAATAATTAGTTAATCAATTTACAGCATAATAAGCATTAAACAATCATTTTCATTGAAACGTTCTAATAATTTTTACATTATATATACATTTTTAAATATATAATATAATAAACTATAATTAAAAATTAGAAATTCCCTGACAATTCCAGGTGTAGGAAAAATATGATCAGTATTGGGAATGGTTAAACTGCGATATGCCACCTGGTGACAAAAATCCGAACTAGAAAGAATAGGTTCGATTTTAAAAATGCATTTTAATTTGTAGATAAAATTCTTTAAATAATTTGTTTTTTTTTGGAATTTCAAGTATTTATTGGATACTAAAAATAAGTATTTATTAGAAATTAAGGGTTTTAGATGAAATTTACATCTTATGTAGTGAAAAAACACATTTTTTGACAGAAGTATTTTCCTAATAGAAAAAAAAAAACAAACAATTATTGTATTATTTATTGTTATTTTCAACAGATCATAAACTTAAATGAACTTATTTTGTAGCGAAAATGAACTCAAAGTAAATTTGTCTTGATTTATACATCAAATATTTACAATTTCTTAAAAATCTGATCTAAAAGTTAGGTTAGAATGCGTGTCTCAATTTCTATCCTCCATTATTCGTATTCTTTGCATTATCTGGATAAAATTGGTCGTTACATAAATTATTTAAAGTTTATTCAAGATGTTCTCTTTAAAAAAATATTATTTTATTGTTAATATTAACTGCGAATATGTCTGCATTATTTAATACAATCCAAATCAACGTCTTTGTACTTTAGATAATAAAAAAATGATATCTTATTATTTTTATTATCTTATTATTATTATTATTATTATATTAATTAATTTTAATGAATTCATTTCAAAAATTGCTTTTCAGCATAACTATTTTCATGAATTTTAGCTTAAGATTTAAGACGAAAAGGGAATTTTCATTATACTTGTTTTTAAATTAAACATCAACTAAATGATCTTATTCTAAATAAGAAATCGCAACATAGGAACCAAGTTTTAAAAATAATTTACAAATTGCTATTTCAATAAGACTTTGGAAAAATTGAAAATTATTCAGTTTTTATTTTAAAACGTTAATTTTAAGTTTTGAAAATTTAAAAAAATGTCGAAAAAGAATCTAAAAGATTAAAAAAAAATTTCGGATAAAATTTTTTTTATTTGTGCAAATATCAGTAGTTTTGAAGACAATGAAAAATAAATAAAAGTTTTAGAAGATTCCGAAAAATGTAAAACCAAACATACATTTTTGATAATTTAGAACAAAAAATGAGAAGCATTTTAAGAACTTTTAAAGGTCTTAGGAGAACAATAAAATTGTATTAAGATTCTTGGTAAATTTTTTAATGATTTCTTTATTTTGAAGCAGGGATTCTAAACGAAAATTGAATCAAAACTACAAAAAATTCTATTATGATTCATAAATATTTTTAACTATTCAAACTATTCCAAATTATTTTTAAACTTGTGAAAAATTCCATTATTTCAATGTAGATTGTTGAAGATTTTTAAACAGGAAGCTGAATTAAAATTGCGAAAGGTTTCAACAGAAAGGTTTCAAAAGATTTTCGTCATTACAATTTTCACGAAATTTAGCCTAAGATTTAAGAGGGAAAAAGAATTTTCATTATACTTGTTTTGAAATTAAATATAAACTAAAGTTATTTCAAGCTAAAAAATAAACGTTGTTAAAAATTATTTATAAAATCGAAGAAAATATTATATTGTTAATTATAACAGAGTTTGGAAAATAACTCGAGGTGAACTTTGAAAATAAATATTTTACCATTTTCATTGTTTATTTAACAATAGTTTTTACGGTTTAATGTTTTTCTCTCTCACTTTAGGTAAAAGTTGCAACTATTCTTCAATCCTAATGATGCAAGGCTTATTTTATTCCTGAAATGTTTCTCCGCAAATCTCATCGATACGCTTTTACATAAAAAAATTTATTTAGGGATTATAAAATCGTTTTTTTTTTATATTTGCAGAAAATCTTTTAAAGAATAAAATAAGCGATAAACCATTAGAATGAAATAAGAATTGCAACTTTTACCTAAAGAGAAAAAGGAAAACATTAAACTATAAATTGTTATTGTCAAATAAAGAAAACTCGAAAGATTTGTTATAAAAGTTTACCTCGAATTCTTTTCCAAAATTAGCTATAATTAACATTAGCATATTTTCCTCCA
The DNA here is from genome assembly GCF_010883055.1 of Belonocnema kinseyi. NCBI lineage: Eukaryota > Metazoa > Arthropoda > Insecta > Hymenoptera > Cynipidae > Belonocnema > Belonocnema kinseyi. Next base: position 1,590,019 of record NC_046657.1, read on the forward strand.
TTTTATAAATCATTTTTAACAAGGCTCATTTTTTGAACTAGAAATAACATATGATAATAATAAATAAGGAAGCACATTGTGTTAATTAAAACACATAATTTGTTTAATAAAATATTTGAAAATCCGAAATAATTTAAATTAATAAATAAAATAAATATTATGTTATTTTACGATTTTCGCTAATTATTTTTTAACTGATAACAATTTATTTCCAATTAAAACAACAACGATAAAAACAAAATTTTCTACAAAAAAGTTGATTTTTATAACAAATTTTTAAATTTTCAACAAAATAGTTTAATCCTCAACTAAAGTAGATAAATCTTCAATTAAGAAGTTGCATTTTTAACCAAAAAGAGATGAAATTTCTACCAAAAATTGAATTTTCTACCAAAAAAAAATTTTCAGCCAAGAATGAAAAATAATGTGACGAAATTTTGATAAAAAAGTTTATTTTCTATAAAAAAAAACGAATTTTTAATTAAAAAAAAACATAATGTTTTAACCAAAAATGGAGTAGATGAATTTTCATTGAGAATGAATTTTCAATAAAAACAAAAACGAATTTTCTACAAAACAGTTTAATTTTATACCAATTTGTTAAATTTTCAAGCCAAAAAGCCTAATTCTCTATCAAAAAATTTAATTTTAAAAACAGAAACATTAAATAACAACAAAAAAGTTGATCTAAAATTAATCAGTTGACTTTTTTAACAAAATATTTGAATTTGTAGTTTAAAAAAACTTGTTTACAACAAAAAGAATTATGAATCTTCAACGAAAAAAATGAAATTTAAAAAAATTCGTTCAAGTTTCAACCACGGAGTGGAATTTTTAATGGATAATTTTTTTGTTCAAAATTCTACTTTTTGGTTACAAATTCTACTATTTAGTTAAGGATTTAACTATTTTATTGAAAATTAATGTCTTTTGTTAAAAAGTAATCGTTTTTGGACGAAAAATTATATGTTTGGTAGAAAATTCATTTTTAAAAATTGGAAATTCAAATTTTTTGGTGGAACATTCATTTTTATTTATGTAAAATTAATTCTTTTTATTTGAAAAGCCTATTATTGTGTTTTTGTTTAATAAATAATTTCTTTTACTTAAAAAACATACTTTCTGTGAAAATTCAACGATTTTTTTTTGAAAAAGTTATTGTTTTTGGTCGACAATTTATACTTTTGTAGAAAATGCAGCTTTTTTGTTGAAAATTTATCTTTTGGTAGAAAAATCTTTTTTTTTTTAGTTGTTGAAAATTCATCTTTTATATTTGAAAGTTAATAATTTGTATTAAGAAGTCTACTATTATATTTTTCGTGTTAAATTCAAAATTCTACAAATTGTTTGAAAGTTTATTTATTTTATTGAAAATTAAACTAGGTTCCTAAAAAGTTACCTTTTTTTGTTGACAATTAAGCTCTTGGTTTTAAAAATCTATTTCGATTGATGGTTAGTTCTTTTTATTAAAAACAAAACAAAACAAAAAAAGTATTATATTTCTTTTTCAGAATTAATCTGAATTCATCTACTTTGTTAAGAAGTCATATTTTTTGTCGAATATTGATACTTATTGGATTGAAAATTCTCTTTTACTTAAAAAATCGTCTTTTTGGGTGGAAAATTCAACTATTTGCTTAAAAAAAATATCGCCTTTTGGCTAAAAATTCATCTCTTGGTTAAAAATTCTATTTTGTTGAAAATTTAACTGTTTTGTTTAAAAGTCAGCTTTTTTGGTTAAAAATTGATCCTTTTTTATTAAAAGCTGATTATTTTGATTTGAAAAAAATAATATTTTTATTTTATAATTAATCTAAATTCAACTATTTTCTTAGAAAGTAATCTTTTTTTATCAAAATTTCAAATTATTTATTAAACACTTGTAATTTTGGATAGAAAAACAGTCCTTTTGGTGTAAAAATCCTCATTTGTTAGAAAAGTCGTATTTTTAAATTGAAAATTCGTCTACCTTGCTTCAAAATTAAACTGTCTTGTAAAATATTCATCTTTTCAAATTAAAAATTTAAGATTATATTTGAAAATGCAACTCTTCCTGGTTGAAGTTTAATCTTTTTCGTTTGAAAATTTGATCATTTGATTCAAGATTCGTCGATTAAGAAAGTGTAATAAAAACTGTGTTTGGTGTGCAAGTTGTAATTTTGAATAAAGTTGTACTTTTTCAACTGAAAAAAAGGTGACAAACTCTGGTGACTCTTTCGTAGAAAATTTAATTTTTGTTTAAAATTTATATTTTAGTGTTGAAAAATGAACTGAAATATTTTCTGGATGACAGTTCTACTTATAAAAAAATTGTTTTTTATTACAAATTCATCTGTTTAGTACAAAATTTTTTTAAAAATAAAAATGCAACTAATTAGTAGAGAATTGAACTATTTTGATAAAAATTCATCCTTTTTGGTTGAGAAAATTCGTCTTTTTGGATTGAAACTTATATTTTTGTCGTAGAAACTTATTTTTTTGTTGCAAAAATTCAATTTCTGATGTTATTGAATTAACTGGAATCTTTTTTGGATAAAAAGTCAACTTTTTTTTTGTAATAAAAAATTCCTCTGCTTTAAGGGCATGCGACACAGTGGGATTCCTACATTACCAACCTTTTTTTTCCATTGAACAAAATTTTTTTGTGAACCATAGAACTTTTTTGGTAAATGAAATATCGAACTCAAAATTTGAGGAGAGCATAAGAAGACATTATTCTA
>NC_046657.1:1592838-1602270 GCF_010883055.1 Belonocnema kinseyi
TATTTGATTTACAAAAAAAGTTCTATGATTCAAAAAAAAATTTTGTTCAATAGAAAAAAGAGGTTGGTAATGTAGGAATTCCACTGTGTCGCATGCCCTTAAGATAAATTTAATATTTTTTGTTAAAATGTAATGATTTGCTAGAGAATTCATCAATTTTGTTAGTCATCCTTTTTGGTTTGAAAATTCAGTTTTTTTGGTGGAAAATTATTTCTTATTAAAAAATCCATAGTTTGATCGTGAAAATTCGACTAAAATCTTTTTCAACAGAAAATTCAACTATTTTTTTGAAATTTTTTACTTTTTCATTTAAAACTTTATCTGTTATAGAAGAAATTTCATTTTTTGTATGAAAATGTTTAAAAATTGTTTAAAACATTTGGTTAAATTGCTTTGTTAATAAATCACTTTTTTTGTTAAAGATTTATATTTTAAGTTGAAAAGTTATCTTGCTTGTTACAATCTTATTTATATTGTTATAAATTAATCTTTTTTAATTGGAAATTCGACTACTGTGTCAAAGTTTAACTATATTGTGAAATTTTGTTTATTAAAAGCTTATGTCTGTCTGAAAATTTTACTGTTTAGTGGAATATACTTATTTTTATTTGTTTATAATTCATTTTTTAACAGAAAATGGAACTTTTCCATGTTTTAAGATTGATATTTTTTAGTTAAAAATTCGCGTTTTTTTTTTTTTGTAAAAAAATGATTTTTTAGTTTGAAATTTACTTTTTCTGCTCAAAAATGCATCAGTTTCGTGGAAAGTTAACTTTTTGTTGAACAGTCATACTTTTTGTTTGAAATTTGAATTTTTGTAAAGAAAATTTGTCTTCTGGTTTGAAGGTTCAATAATTTAGATAAACTTTTATTTATTTTCTGAGTGAAAAATCTTTATTTGTTGGAAATTCGTCTTTTTGGTTTTAAAATTCTTTTCTTTTGTTGTATAAATTTCATTCTTTTTTTTTTTATTAAAATATAAACTATGACACTTTTTTGTTGGCAATTTGTCTTTTTAGATTTAATATTCAACTACATGTTAAAAATTCAATTATTTTGTTGAAAATTCCAGTATTTTGTTAAAGCCTTATCTTTTAAAGTAGGAAAAACTTTTTTAAAAAATAAATTAATGGATTTGAAAATTTTAAATTTCTATATGAAACACTGTAATTCCTCAATATTTCTGAGGTAGAAAAAAATTTATATTCAACCCCTGATATAACCTGTACAATAAAAATATTGTTAAAAATCATAAATTCTTAAATTCTTTTAAATTCTCTAAAATTCTGTCATATTATCGGTTATATAACCTGAACTTAAAATCTCGGGAATTTAAGAACTCTATACCTACTCTTTCTAGTTTCCGTTTTCGACACCAGGTGGCGAAATGGTAGAAACCACCATTCCCTAATACGCTGTGTAGAATAAATTTTGCGTAGGAACAGCTATTGTCCGAAAGAGATAAGATCGTAATTTTATAGTTGGACCAGGTGCAACAATAAATAAAATTAAAAAAAAAAAAAAATGGCTTACCTTTTTGTCGAGAGTCCTTTCCTTGACAAACTCCAACAGATCCTCGCTGTCCGAAACCACCTCAAAGTCCCGCTTGGCAGTGGTAACAATCGCCATGACAACTTCATACCGAACATTTTCATCCGCGTCGTGCTGTCGCAATTTCAGCGTATTCGTTATATCTTTTCGCAGTTCCGGATGATTTAGAAGAAAGTGCATCGAGTATTGGACACACTTGATGCGTATTGAGACCGTGATGTCATTGAATCTTCCCAAAAAGGCCCGCCACAATTGTACATGCTGCATGGCGAGCTGGGAGCCCTTCTCGGAAAACATCCTCGCCAGAAGGGCCACGGCGCCCAATCGTTCCTGCTCGGAGGCGGATTTTAGTTTACATTCGAGCTGAGGCAGAACTGAAAGCAGCACACTCGGGCAGATGTGATTCAGTTCATAAATTAGGTCGTAGACTTTTTTCGCGATCTGGAGATTCTTTTCTTCTTTGCCGAGTATGAGAACGTGGTTGAAAAACTGAAAAACGGGACCACAAATGGTGAATATTCCATTTAAAAATTTCATCTAAGCACAATCAGGGTTGCTACAAAATCCTAATTTTCAAATTCCTTCACATTCCCTGAATTTTCACCGACCAATTTCTCATTTTTCCTCAACTGAAATTTTCCTTTCAGATTAATGACGTTCATGCAAAAAAAGAGGTGAATTTTTGATCAAATAATTAATTTTGCAAGAAAAAATGAATTGTCAACAAAGGAGATTAAATATCTAACAAAAAATACTATTTTTCACCAAAATACATGAAGCTTTAACCAAAAAAGAATGAATTTTGAACAAAAAAGTTACAATTTTCAATAAAACTCTTATATTCACCACAAAATAGATCTATTTTCAACCAAGAAGATTAATTTTCTACAATAAAAATTAAGTTTGATTAAAATACATACATTTTCAACAAAAAATGGAACTTAAATTTTCAGTAAAAAAAAAAAAAAAAAATTTCAACCAAGAGGATTAACTTTCCACTAAAAAGGATGGAAGCTTTAACTGAAATAATGAATCTTTAAAAAAAAAATGTAACCAAATAGTGGAATTTTTGACCAAATAGATGAATTTTCAATCAAGAAGATTAAATTTCTGCCAAAAAAGACGAGTTTTCAACCAAAAATATACATTTACAACCACCAAGACTATCTTTCTACGAGAAAAATAAAGCTTTAACGAAATATATCGAATTTCAACAAGAAATGAAATAGTACAATTATCAGTTAGAAAATTTATTTTCAATTAAAAAAAATAATTTTTTACAAAATGTTAAATTTTCAATCAAAAAAAGATTAAGTTTAACGAAATGTATCAAATTTCAACAAGAAATGAAATAGTATAATTATAAGTTAGAAAAATTATTTATTAATAAAAAAAAAGGATTTTTTTACAAAATGTTAAGTTTTGAACCAAAGAAATACATTTTTTACTTGAAAGATTTATTTTACACCAAATAAGATAAAGTTTAACGAAATATATGGATTTTCAACGAAGAATGGAATAGTTGAATTTTTAGTTAATAAAATTAATTTTCTATAATAAACAAAGATTTTCACAAAAATAGTTGAATTTTCAACTGAACTGATAAATCTTCAACAAAAATGAATTTTTAACTAAATTATTGAATTTTCAATCAAAAAGATGAATTATCAACGAAAAATGTGATAGTTGATATTTACACTAAACATATTTTATTGAATTCAACCAAAAAATGGGAATTTTTAACGAAAAAAAAAAAAATTTCAACACAAAAAAAAGAATTTCCTACCGAATAGGTAAATCTTTAACCTAACATACAATAATAAAATTTTCAATTAATACAAATAATTTTCAATTACATGAATTTTCAACAAAAAAAGTTCAATTCCTAACAAAATTGTTAAATTTAACAAAAAATAGATCAATTTTCAATCAAGAAGATTAATTTTCTACAATATAAAATAAAGTTTTATTAATCTAAATGAAATAGTATAATTATCAGTTAGAAAAATTAATTCTTAATAAAAAAAGGATTTTTTTTCAAAATGTTAAGTTTTCAACCAAAGAAATGAATTTTTAACTTGAAAGATTTATTTTCTACCAAATAAGATGAAGTTCAACGAAATACGAATTTTAACGAATTTTCAACTAAGAATTGAATAGTGGAATTTTTCGTTAATAAAATTAAATTTCTATAATAAACAAGGATTTCCACCAAAATAGTTAAATTTTCAATTGAAATATTAGTGAAAATATTAATTTTGAGGAAAATAGCTGAATTGGCAAATAGAAAAGACAAATTTTAAAACAAACATGGAACAGTTAAAAAGATTTTCATTAAAAACAATTAATTGAAAAAAAAATAATAATTTTTCACAAAATAGTTATTCCAAAAAAATCCATTGTTCACCAAATAGTTGAATTTTCGACCAAAAAGTAAAAATTCCAATCCAGAATATTAAATTTCTACAAAAAAATATGCATTTTCAAACAAAAAGATAAAGTTTCAACCAGGAAGACTAATTTTCTACCAGAAAGATAAAGTTTTAACGAAATATATCGATTCAAAACAAAAAAAAAACGATGGAATAGTTGAATTTTCAGTTAGGAAAATTATTTTTCGATCAAAAAAAGGAATTTTCAACCAAAGAAATAAATTTTCAACTAAAAAGATTTATTTTCTCCCAAAAAAGATAAAAGTTTAACCAAATCTATTACTTTGAAAATAATAATGGAATAGTTGAATTTTGAATTAAAAAAAGTAATTTTCAATAAAAAAAAATATTTCCACTTAAATAGTTAAATTTTCAACAGAACTTATAAATCTTCAACAAAAATAAATTTTAACCCAAATAATTGAATTTTCAATCAAAAAGATAAATTATCAACGAAAAATGTAATAGTTGATATTTCAACTAAAAAAATATTTTATTCAATTCAACCAAAAAGACGAATTTTCAAACAAAAAGAATGTCCTTTTAACAAAATTGTTGAATTTTCAGAAAAATAAAAAAAGTTAAATCAAACATTTGAATTTTCTACCTACAAAAATGTATTTTTAATTAAATAGTTAAATTTGCAAATAAAAAATATAAACTGTCGAAGAAATACGGAACAGTTAAATAAGTTAAATTAAAAAACAAAAAACATTTTTAACAAAAATTGTTAGATTTTCTTCCAAAGAAATAATTCTTCAGCCAAAAACATAAATTTTCAACCAAAATGAGAAATCTTGAAAAAAAAAAATATTTTTTAAAATGACAATAGTATAATTTCCGACAAAAAGATGAATTCTGAATCAGTAAGATTAAATTAACATTAATTTTCTACTAAAAAAGATGCATTTCAAACAAAAATAAAATATTTATATATTTAGTTAAAGGAAGATATTTTTAATTCCAGAAAAAATGAATTTCAATAAGAGTTTAAATTTTTTACCGCGTAAATTAATTATAAAAAAGAGAATGTTCAACAAAATCGTTAAATTTTCAGAAAATGGAGTTTTTCTTGAAACTAAAATGACGAACCAACCAAAGAAATAAATTTTCAACAAAATAAATCAATTTTCAAAAAAAAAAAATGAATTTCAACAAAATAGTTAAATTTTCAACCAAAGAAATTAATTTTTAATTGAAAAGATGAATTTTTCAACAAAAGGATTAATATTTCACTACAAAAGATAAGAAATAAATTTTTCAGTTAAAGAAATTAATTACAATAAAATAGAATTTTGAACAAAATAGTTCAATTTTCAAACAAAGGAAGGTTTTTTTAAAAACTAAAATGATGTTTTATCAGCAAAACAAAAAATCCACCCAAAAAAATGTACTTTTAACCAAAGAAATTAATTTATAATGAAAAAAAATCAATTTTGACCTAAAATGATGAATTTTCAGCCGAAAAGTGAATTTTTAATCAGATAGTTCAATTTTCGATCAAAAAGATGAATTTTAAACTAAAAAAGCTTATTTTTCAAACAAAAAGGGAATACTTATATTTTTAGCTTAAAAAATTTTTGAATTAAACAAACAAATTATTTTCAAAAAAATAGTTAACATTAATTTTCAACTAAAAAGGATGAATTTCAAACAAAAATAAAATATTTATATTTTTAGTTGAAGGAAGATATTTTTAATTCCAGAAAAAATTAATTTCAACAAAATAGCTTTCATTTTCGACCACAAATTAATTTTCAATCAATCCGATGAATTTTTCATCAAGAAGATTAAAATTTTAATAAAAAAACATGCAAAATAAAACATTTAGGTAGAAAAATTAATTATAAAAAAAGCGAATGTTAAAAAACAAAGTTAAATTTGCAGACAAAGGAAGATTTTTTTAAAACTAAAATGATGAATCAACCAAAAAAAATTTTTTTTTAAAATAAATCAACTTTCGAACAAAACAAAATGAATTTTTGACAAAAAAGATCAATTTTCAACTAAAATTATGAATCTTCAACCAAAAAATGAATTTTTAATGAAATAGTTCAATTTTTGACAAAAATGATGGATTACGAATCAGTAATATTAATTTAACATTAATTTTCTACGAAAAAAGATCAATTTTCAAACCAAAAAAGGAATCCTTACATTTTTAGTTACCAAAAAAAAAGAATTTTGAATTAAATAAAAAAATGAATTTCAACAAAATATTTAAATTTTCGGCCGCCTAAATTAATTTTCATTCAAACCAATTTATTATTCATCAAGGTTAAAATTTTTATTTAAAAAGTGCAAATTAAAACTTTTACATAAAGAAATTAATTATTAAAAAGAGAAAGTTCAACAAAATAGTTAAATTTTCAACAAAAAGGTTTTTTTTAAAATTAAAATGATAAATTACCAACAAGAACAAATATCCACCAAAGAAATTAATTTGAAACCAAAGAAATTAATTTTTAATAAAAAAGATAAATTTTCAACTATAATGAATCTTCAACGAAAAAAATGAATTTTTAATTAAATAGTTCAATTTTTGACAAAAATTATGAATCAGTAATATTAATTTAAATTAATTTTCTACTAAAAAATATCAATTTTTAAACAAAAAAAGGAATACTTACATTTTTAATTAAAAAAAAGAACTTTGAATTAAATAAAAAATTAATTTAAACAAAATAGTTAAATTTTCAACCAAAGAAATTAATTTTCAATTGAACAGATGAATTTTTCATCAAGAAGATTAATATTTCACTACAGAACATGCAAAATAAAATTTTCAACTAAAGAAATTAATTACAATAAAACATAATTTTCAAGAAAATAGTTAAATTTTCAACTAAAGCAAGTTTTTTTTTAAAACGAAAATGACGTTTTATCAACAAAACCAAAAATCCACCAAGGAAATTAATTTTTAACAAAAGAAATGAATTTTTAATCAAAGAGTTCAGTTTTCTACCAAAAAGCTCAATTTTGAAACAAAAAAGGAATACTTATATTTTTAGTTAAAAAATGTTTGAATTGAAAAAAAGTTATTTTCAAAAAAATAGTTAAATTTTCAAAAAAATTAATTTAATTTTTAAACAGCTTAATTTTTCAGCAAGGATATTAATATTTTACTCCAAAACATTCAAAATTAAACTTTTAGCTAAAGACATTAATTATATAAAAAGAAAAGTTAAAAAAAAATAGTTAAATTTTCAACTAACAAAAAAAAGTTTGTATACAGAAATGATTAATCGTAAGCCAATAGAAAAAACTAATTTTTGATAAAACTGTTTAACTTCCAAATAATTAGCTTTTTTAAATTTATTTTCATGTCAAAAAAAGGATTTTTTCAAACCAGTAAAAAGCTTTCAAAATAAAAATATGAATTTAAAAAAAAAAATTAATTTTCAACCAAATAGATGAATTTTGTACCAAAATCGTTGAACTTATAAAAATAATAAAAAAATACACGTTTTTAAAGCTTGGGTCAAAATATCTCAAAAATGTCACTTTTAAATTGACAGTTCTATTTACATCGATAGTTCTATTTTTACCAAAAAAAGTCTTTTATTAACAAATTGGTTCAAAAATTCCACCTTTTCTGATTTAAATAAAAAATATCTATTATTTTAAATACCAATTACTAAATTTTTTTTTAAATTGAACATTCGTCTTTTTTGGTTTAAAATTCAACTACTAGGTTGAATGTTTGAACCGATTTCTTAAAAAAATATTTTTTTGGTAGAAAATCAATCTTCTTCGTTGAAAATTTCACTTATACTTTGTTGAAGATTAAACTTTTTTTATTAAAAATTCAGTTTTTGTGTTGCAGCTTTATTAGTTCAGTTAAAAAATTCATCTTTTTGTTGGAAAAATTAATTTTTTCGTTGAAAATTATTTTTTTGTTATTAAAAACGAATTTTTTCAATGATAGTTTGACTCTATTTTTTTTTGGAAATTCACATGTTTAGATTGAAAATAAAGCCACATTATTATTTTTTAGTAGAAAATTAATCCTCTAGGTTAAAAATTTATCTTTTTGATTAAAAAATTAACTATTCCTGGTAGAAATTACTTAGGTAAGTAACATAAAATAGTATCTAATAAATTAAATTTTTCAACAAAAATTAGTAAGTATGCATTAAAATTCAATATTATAGATTTCTATGAAATATTAATCAGATTAATATTATTAATTTTTTTTTAAAGATAAATTAAGTAAATTAATGTTTCTGTTGAAAATTTATATTTTCAAATTAAAAATATAACTCTTTTTAAAAACTCATCTTTTTTACTTGAAAATTCAAGAGTTTGGTTAATTTTTTTTTATTTATGGACTGAAAAATGTTTTTTTTTATTAACATTTGAACTATTTTCTTGAAAATTCGTCTTTTTGATTCGAAAATGTATCTTTTTAATGATAAATTTCATCTTTCTTAAGAAAAAATGTAACTGTGTTTGAAAATTAATGTATTTAGGTTGAGGCTTCAGCAGTTTGATTGGAAATTCTTTTTTTTTTAAATTAATTCGTCTGCTTTCAATATGTAATTAAAATCTTTTTTGGTTAACCTAATACTTCAATTTTCTAACAAATTTTTGAATGTTTAAATAAAAAAGATTTTTGAATAAAAAAAATATATATTAAACAGATTTATACATTTTCTACCTGAATAATATCATATTTAACGAAACAGTTTTGCATTTTTCTCCAAGAAAAATGTAATTTATAATTAAAGTGACAAATTTTCGAACCAAAAAGATAAAATTTCAACAAAATAGTTGTAATATTAATCAAAACCGATTTTTCAGTCAGTAAAATTTTCAACCAAATAATAAAATTGCAAGTAAATCGATAATATTAGCATATAATTTTAAACTTTAATGCATACTTACTAATTTTATTAAAAAATGTTAATTTATGAGTTATTATTAAATAAATTACTTACCTAAGCAGTTGACTTAATTACTGAATTTCGATTAACCCTTCACGAGTAATCCATTTTTGAAAACAAAAATGATCAAAAACTTTGATTGTTATTACATTTTTTGCAAAAATATTTTAGGAAAGTTATTTTGATAAAAAAAAAAAACAATCGAAAACTTGATAAATTATTTGAAAATAGAATCCTAATTTTTATTAGGGTTAAGAGAAAATTTAAAGGTATTTTACATGGTATAAGAGGCGATTGCAAATTTAAAAATAAAAATATAAACTTTAACTTCTGTTTATCAAAAATTTCCCAACTATTTCAGATTTTTCTTGAAATTCCCTGAGGAATTTTAAATTCTCTGACTTTCCGGAATTTCCTGACCTGTGTAGCAACCCTAATACGAGGGTAGTTCAATAAGTCCATAGAATGACCAACAGATGGCGCGCGAATCGCTCCAAATCATCTGTTTTCAGTCAGCACCACTCCCGACAAGATATATGGTGCAGTCACAGTCCACATCTTCT
>NC_046657.1:1602370-1608214 GCF_010883055.1 Belonocnema kinseyi
CTATACCATTTCTGATTGAAATTTTTTTAGTGTTAAAAAATTCAAGTCTGTGTTTGAAAATTCATGTATTTTTTTAAAATTCGTCTATTTTATGTAAAATTCGTTTTGTTTTGCAAATTACTTTTGTTGAAATATTATTTTTTAGAAAACTCCAAGGAGATTATGTTGAAAAATAAAAAAAAATTTACCCAAAAAAAATGGTTTTTATACTTCATTCTAAGGACTTATTGAACTACCCTCGTAATAATCAATAGACATGAAAATTGAAATTAAAAACTCACAGCTTGAATATAAGGTTCCAAAGTATCGCTGCACTTGACCACAAGTTCCTTCGCCAGAAGATATGCATTTTTCTTCTGAGTTTTGTTCGGTTCCACGATATTTAGTAAAATAATGTCGAGCAATTCATTGCTCACGATATCTGATTCAGTGATCAGTGGACACAATACGTCGAGCATAAAACTCTTGACTTTGCCAGAATGTTCGTCACTGGAAGGAAAAAACAAAAAATTGAATAAATTTGCATTTTATGAGTGCAGGCCTCCGATTCATTTGTGAAATTTAAAAATTATATCAAGTAGACACCATCAGAGTGATCGTTTTAATTAAAGAAAAAAATGCCCGCTCATTTGCCGATTCGCAAAAAATGTTACCGGTCAATAAAATTTTTTAAATTGAACTCTTTTCTAAACAATAAAAGTACAAGTAATAAACAATAAACTACAAACTAATAAAAAACAACAACTAATTAATTTCTTTAGCTAAAAGTTTCATTTTGCTTGTTTTGGAATAAATATTAATTAATATTCTTGCTGAAAAATTAATCTGTTTCATTGAAAGTTTATTTATTTGGTTCAAGATTTAACTATTTTTTTGAGAATAATTTTTTTGTTTAATTCAAAATTTTTTTCAACTAAAAATACAAGTATTCCCTTTTTGTTTGAAAATTGAACATTTTTAGTTTAAAATTCATCTTTTTGATCAAAAATTGAACTATCTGATTACAAATTCATTTTACGGCTGAAAATTCATCATTTTAGGTCAAAATTGATTTTTTTAATTACAAAATCATTTCTTTGGTTAAAAATTCATTTTTTGGATGGATTTTTTGTTTTGCTGATAAAAGATCATTTTAGTTTAAAAAAAAACCTTCCTTTGGTTGAAAATTTAACTTTTTTGTTGAACATTCTATTTTATTGTAATTAATTTCTTTAGCTGAAAATTTTATTTTGTATCTTTTGTGGTGAAATATTAATCCTTTTGATGAAAAATTTATCTGTTCAATTGCAATTAAATTTTTCCTGGCTTTTAATTAAATTACCGGTCATTTTCCGATAGTATTTGTCGAAATTTTGGAATTTTCTGATTATCACCTTTTTTTTTTACTCGATCTTGCATTTTTTTTAAATTGGCTACTCAGCATTTGGAAATGTTTTTAAAGCTGTTAAGATGATCTGTTCATATATTTCATATGAAGGTCTATTATAGAATTATGTTTTTGAGTTTACAACACTTTTCAACTGAAGAATTTGAAATGAAATAAAGTTAAACTGCCAAATTAAAAATATAAATTATATAAATCCAGGTTATCATTTTCAATGCTCTAAATTGAAGAATTAATCAATGCATTTATAATGTTTGACATTTTTTTCAAATTTTTTATTATTTTAACATTTTTTCAGAATTTCTAAACATTTTTGAAAATTATTCAAATTTTTCCTGCACATTTTTTTTAAATTCTGTCAAATTGAAATAATTTCCTGAAAATTCTGTAAATTCATTTATAACAATTTTGTAAATCCTTCTAAATCTTTTTAAATATTCTCTTTAAATTAATTTTTCAAAATAAAAAATCATTTTCAATTTTTCTAGAAAACGTATTTTATTCTTCAGTGGCCTTTCAAAACTCTCAAAATGTTTTTACATTTTTTGTTTGAAATCTGCCAAAATCTATATTTAGTTTTTAAATTATTTGAAATCATTTCAAATTTTCTATTTATTTTAAATTTTTTCAAAACTTCTAAATATTTTACTTGTAAATTAATTTTTTTAAAATGGAACAATAAAAATTCTAACGTTATAAGTTTAGTTTTGTAGTTTGCTTACGAATACTGAATTTATAATTGCTGATTTCAAATGAAAAGTTAGATATTTTAAAATATTAAGTAGTTTTTATTTTTCTTAATAGAAAAATTTCAAATTTGATGGTTTAAAAATGGAATCTTTCAGATTAAAATAACATTTTTAATTTAATAAAAGCCATTGATCATAAATATATTATTCTTAAGTTATTTAAAAATTTGAAATATTTTATAAAGTTTCAATTGGGAATTTAAATTTGTTAAACTAATAATAATTTCCAATGTTTTTTTTTTTTATAAAAAAATCTTCAATTTTAAATGCTTCGAAATTTTAATTCTTTTCAGTCTTTAAAACTGAATTTTTAAATTCTTTAAATTAAAATGGAAAATTTTCAAAGTGAAAGATTTTCGAATTATCAGAACATAAATTCACTCTCATTTCCCGGTAGCATTATCATTTTCTTGTTATTAACTAAAAAAATGTAATTCAGAAGAAATTTAAAACCGAAATTGCCTCCCTTCAAAATCAATAAAAATCTTAAAAATACAACATTTTTCCATCTTTCAACTGAAAGATAAACGTAGAAAATAAAAAAGCTCATCCCCAAATTTATATTAAAAAATTAAATACAAAATTTTCTTCATTTCCAACTCGATAAAAATCTGAAAATATATAATGTCCCACTGCGAACTCAAAAAAAATTAAATTGCTTTCTTTAAAACTCAATAAAAATGTAAAAAAAAAAAACAGTTATTCCAATTCGGAGAAAATTAAATACAGTTCAGTTGCTATTAAAACATCAAAATTCAACACTTTCACTTACAAATTTAATTTTTTTGAATGAAGCAATTAAAATTGTATAGTTAAAATCTTAAATTTAGCGCTGTGAAATTACAACGATTCAAGGCTTTCTATTTCAAACAATTCAGCTTTAAATTGGTTAGTTATTAATATTTGATTTTTAATTTAAAATTTATTATAAGCGTTTAATTTTAAATCTAACAATTTAAAATTATTTTAAAATAATATTTTTTAAATTATTTTTTTACTTGAAATAGGTTTTTAAATCATTAAATTCCTGCTTGGGCCATATTTCAAAAAATAAATATTGTACTTGGAATAGGGCTTTTAAAACTAATTTTGTACTTGAAAATTTTTATTAGAAACCAAAAGTAGTTTTGTACCTAGAACTGTTTAAAAAAAAATTAATTTTGTGGTTAGAAAAAGTTTTTAAAAGTCATTATTTACTCAGAAAATGTTTAAAAAAAAAGTAATTTTGGGCTTGAAACATGGTTTTTAGCAATTCAAACGTAAAAGCGTTTAACAATAAATCTAATAAATTGAAGTTATTATAAAATTGTAAATTATTTCGTTTTGAATACTCGCACAGAAGTTCAGTTTTAAAAATTAATAATAAATTTATATTTACAATTGATTAACTGAAAACGTTTTTTTATAATTTTTAAAATAATTTAACCGGTTTTAAGTTAACAGTTGAACTCAAGATTTAAAAAAAGTTCAAATCGACTTAATTAAAAATTTTATTATATCCTAGATAAGAGATTTGTGATATTTAAAGTGACTATGTCGATTTTTTTCAACTTTTGAGAATTTCCGGTCAAAAAATAAATACACTGTGAAGAAGTTAAAATATATTTCTAAAGGTAAGGTTAAAAATAATTGCATAATTTAAAAAAAAAAATAGGTTGGCCGTTTTAATCGAAGAAAAAAATGCCCGGTCATTTCTTGAATTTTAAACTTTTAAAATTTAAAAATAAAATGCAGATACACTACAACATTTACAACTTTTTATAAATTACAGAGTTCAAAGATTCAGATTAAGTTCCAAAAATATAAATCCACCTTAATATTTTCAATACTCTCTAAATTAAAGAATCAAGAAATA
The DNA here is from genome assembly GCF_010883055.1 of Belonocnema kinseyi. Lineage (NCBI taxonomy): Eukaryota > Metazoa > Arthropoda > Insecta > Hymenoptera > Cynipidae > Belonocnema > Belonocnema kinseyi. Next base: position 1,606,359 of record NC_046657.1, read on the forward strand.
AAATTTGAAAATTTTCAAAAACTTTATTACTTTAAGTAATTTTAAGCTAGACCCATTCAAAATGGGAAAATAATTTTTTTTCAAGTCAACAGTTTTTAAATTAGAAGTTAAATTATTTTTATTTTCAATTGAAATAATTTAATTTAAAATCATTTCCAAATTTGTCCTACAACGTTTATAAAATCCTGCAAATTAAAAAAAAATCCTTAAAATTTAAATTTATAACTAACAATAGAACACTTATTATTTGTACCCAAATTTTTGTGCAAATACCCAAAGCCGAATTTAAAAGAAACTGTAGATTTTTCAGATTTCAAACAAAAAATTTAGAATCTTTTTAAGAATTGTGAAAGGCTTCAAAAGAATAAGCTAAATTTTCATTTTTTAAAATTATTCTAACCGAAAATTTAAAGATTTTAAGCGATTTCAAAATTTATCAACAACGAACCTGGAAGATATTACGTTTTTTTTTTAATTTGCGAGATTTTTCAAAAATTGTATACAAAATTCGATTAATTTAAAAATATATTTAAAAGTTCTTCACAAGAAAAGTTAACAAACTTCGTTTAAATTACTTGAAATCATTTCAAGGTTTTAATTAATTTTGAATCTTTTCAAAACTTCTAAATATCTCTTAAATATTTAATTTTATTTATACGTCAAAATTGAACAATTTGACTAACAAATGAAACTTTTTTTTAAAAATAACAATTAAAATTGTAATGTTAAAAGTTTAAAGCCTTTTGAAAATTTAAAGAATTCAAAGGTTTTTATGTCAAACATTAAGCTTTAAATTGTTCTTTTTTAAATATTTGGTTTTAATTCACTCTGAGCAGTAAAAGATTGTTTTTTAAATCAATTATTCATCAGTTTTTTATAATTAAAGTGCAGATCCATTAAAAAAATTCTTTATTTATTTATATTTACAGTTGATAAAATGTAACTGCTTTTTTATCCAAAATGTTCAGCTTCATCAAACGCTTTTAATTTTTAATTGTTTAAATCGAACTTGCGAAGATTTTTCTTTTGAAAATTTGTAAAATTTCCGGTCCAGCGGCCACCTTGAAAAAGTGAGTCCAAGCCCCTGGTGAATATTATAAAAAAAAATTCTGAAAACTTACTTGACTATTTTGAACATGAGTGAAAATAAGGCGCAGAAAATTTCCTGGCAGTCTTCAAGTTCGAAGCACATGTTGAAGGATTTTACGTAGGCCAAATTTTCGAGGAGGTAAAAATACCGTTTGAAGGCCGGATCTTTGGGATCTTTCAAGCCTGCCAGTTGCTTGATCAGGAAGAGGAATATCGTTTTAACCTGAAAATAAATTAATTTGGTAAACAAAATTTTACCAGGGAACAAAAGATTCAGAAAAGTTTTTATTAAATTTCAATTTTTTGTTCAATTTCAACAGATTTGATCAAATTTCAACGGATTTGATTATATTTTAATGGATTTAAAAAAATTGAGGGATTTCGTAGGATTTAAAATACTTTTTCAAATATTTTGGATTATTTTAAAAACTATCCAAGGAATTTTCAATTGATTTTCACATTTTGAAGGGATTTCAAAAAATTTGGAAGATTCTAGAATATTATTTAAAAATTCGGAAATATTTTCCAGAGCTTAAAAAACTTTTTCAATTTCATCAGATTTGATAGAATTTTATAATATTTTGACAGATTCCAAGGAATTTTCCCTTTATTTCAATTATTCGAAAGGATTTCAAAGAATTTAAAAGATTTTAGAATGTATTTAGAAATGCCAAGAAATAATAATAATAATTTTAAAAAGCTGAAAAAGTTTCAAAGTATTTGAAATATTTTAGGATATTGTAAAAGATTTAAATGAACTTTTAATA
>NC_046657.1:1608314-1615939 GCF_010883055.1 Belonocnema kinseyi
GAATTTTATAATATTTTGACAGATTCCAAGGAATTTTCCCTTTATTTCAATTATTTGAAAGGATTTCAAAGAATTTAAAAGATTTTAGAATGTATTTAAAAAAAAACAAAAAATAATAAGAAATAATAATAATAATTTTAAAAAGCTGAAAAAGTTTCAAAGTATTTGAAATATTTTAGAATTTTGTAAAAGATTCAAATGAATTTTTAATAAATTACTTTTTCCTCAATTTTATCGAATTTTATAGAATTTCAAGGGATTTTATCATATTTTAATGGATTTGAAAGGATTTCAATCGAGGATTTGATCGAGTTTTTACAAGATTTTGTAATAATTTAACGGATTTCAAAGAATTTATTCGCAAAATTAAAGGAGTTTCATAGAACTTCATATATTCTAATTTTGGTTAAAAAGTTTTCGGGACGTTTTCAAACAATCCATAAAATTTTTAATTGATTTCAATGAATTGGAGGGATTTCAAAGAATTTTCGATATTTTAGAATATTTACAAAACTTCAAAAATACTTTAAAAAGTTTCAAAAGACGTCAAAAGATTTTCAAGGATTTGATATGTTTTAGGGTACTTTTAAAGATTCCAACGAATAATAAATTTTAATTGTTCAATTTCATCAGATTTGGTAGAATTTCACGCAATTTTATCATATTTTAATAAATTTTAAAAAAATGAGAGATTTCGTAGGATTTAAAATATTTAAAAAATATTTTTTCCAACATTTTCTATTATTTTAATACATTCCAAAATATTTTGAGGAGCTTAAAAAACTTTCAAAGGATTTTAAAAGATTTGAAATATGTTAAAGTATTTTTAAAAATTCTAATTAATTTTTAAGAATTTTTTTTTCAATTTCATCATATTTGATAGAATTTTCCAGGATTTTATAATATTTTAAAAGACTTCAAAGATTTTCAGGCATTACCAAAGAATTAAAAAAAATATTGGCAAGATTATAGAATGTATTTAAAATTCCCAGAAATGTCAAAAAGCTTTGAAAAGTTTCAAAGGATTTGAAATATTTTAGAGCGTTTAAAAAGATTCTAATGAATTTTTTATAAATTGCAATTGTTTCCAATTTCATCGAATTTGATAGAATTTTTAAAAGATTTTGTAACAATCTAACGGATGTCAAAGAATTTATTTGCAAAATTAAATGAATTTCGTATAATTTCAAATATTCCAAATTGAAAAAAAAAAGATTTTGGGACATTGTAAAACAATCCATGGAATTTTTTATTGATTTCAATAAATTGGAGGAATTTCAAAGAATTTTCAATATTTTCGAATATTTACAAAAATTCAAAAATACTTTGAAGAGCTCAAAAAAGTTTCAAAAGACGTCGAAAGATTTCCAAGAATTTGAAATGTTTTAGGATACTTTCAAAGATTCCAACGAATAATAAAATTTTAATTGTTCAATTTCATCAGATTTAATAGAATTTCAAGGGATTTTATCATATTTTAATGGATTACAAAAAATGAAGGGATTTCGTAGGTTTTAAAATATTTTTCCAAAAATTTTTGATTAATTTAAAACAATCTAAGGAATTTTCAATTGATTTCCATAACTTAAAGGGATTTCAAAGAATTTGGAAGATTCTAGAATATTAAAAAAATTCCGAAATATTTTGTAGAGCTTAAAAAACTTTCAACGAATTTAAAACTGTTTGAAATATGTTAGAAATTTTTAAATAATTAATCAATATAAATATTTTCATTAAAGGGTTTTTAAAAAGATTTCAATGAAATTTTAATAAATGAAATTTTTTGTTCAATTTCATCAGATTTGATAGAATTTTGCTGGATTTTATAACAATAATATAAAGATTTTGGGATATTTTGATAGATTCCAAGGAATTTTCCATTTATTTCAATTATTTGAAGGGATATCAAAGAACTTGGAAGATTTTATAATCTACTTAGAAATTACAAGAAATTTTAAAAAGCTTTAAAAAGTTTCAAAGTATTTGAAATATTTTAGGATATTGCAAACGATTCCAATGAATTTTTAATAAATTTCTTTTTTTTTTCAATTTCATCAGATTAAATAGAATTTTGTAATATTTATACAAATTTCAAAGAATTTATTCGCAAAATTCGAGGGATTTCGTAGAATTTCAAATATTCTAAATTTGTTTAAAAAATTTTGGGAAGTTTTCAAACAATTTATAAAATTTTTAATTGATTTCAATAATTTGGAGGGATTTCAAAAAAATTTCAATATTTTATAATATTAAAAAAAAATTCCAAAATAATTTGAAGAGCTCAAAAAAGTTTTAAAAACCCTCGAAATATTTTCATATTAAATTACAATTGTTTAATTTTATAAAATTTGAAAACATTTCCCAGAATTCTATCAGATTTAAATGGATTTCCTAAGATTTAAAATATCTAAAGGTATTCTCAAAGATTTTTTAAAACTTTTTTGGATCTTTTAAAAGATTAAAAGGAATTTGCAATTGATTTCAATGATTTGAAGGGATTTCAAAGAATTGGGAATATTTTTTAAAATTCCAAAAAATTTTAAAGAGCTTTAAAAAGTTTTAAACAATATTTGATACATTTCAAAAAATCTACCCACAAGAATGTGGGGATATCGCACGATTTCAAAGATTTCCGAAAAAATTCTAAAAGATTCAAGGAATTTTCAATTAATTTCAAGAATTTCAAGCAATTTCGAAGAATTTTGAAGATTGAAGGATATTTTTTTAAGTTCTAAGAAATTTTGAGGAGCTTTAAAAAGTTTCAAAGAATTTCAAAAGCTTAGAAAGAATTTTAAATATGTTCGGGTATTTTAAATGATTCCAATGAATTTTTAATAAATTTGAATCTTTTTAATAGCATCAGAGTTGATAGAATTTCACAGAATTCTATAATATTTTAATGGATTTAGAACAATTTATTTATAAGAATTGAGTGAATTCATAGAATTTCAAATATTACAAGGTATTACTAAAGATTTTTTTATTTTGGGATAATTTAAGAGATTCCAAAACATTTTTAATTGAGTTTAATATATTTTTTTTTAAATTACCAAGAATTTTGTTGTGTTTGAGATAGATACTTGAAAAAAATCAGGGATATTTTGAAGAGCTTTAAAGTGTGAAAAATTCTAAAAGCTGTAACAAATTTTATGGGATTTCAAAAAATTTGAAAGTATTTGAAAAGATTTTCAAATGTTTTTTTTTGCAATTCATGTGAATTCATTTTCAAATCACTCGGGATTCCTAATAATTTGTCCTGTATTATTTTACATTCTCTTGATATTTTTTTAATTCACCTGAATCCTCATAAATTCTAAAAAAAAATTAAAATTATTCCGTCCATACAAAAAAGATTTAAAAAAAATTGTATTTGCAATTTTGTAATCGATTTGCTTAATCGTTGGAAATTCCTGAATTAAAACAATTGAAGAATTTTTTTATTTAAAAAATGATTCAATTATTACAATTTAAATTATTTTTTATTTACAACAAATTTTAATTGTTTATATTCGGGAATTTTATAATTTGAGAATTTTCTATTTAGGTTATTTTATAATTGGGTAACTTTCTGTCGGAAATTTTCAATTTCGGTAATGTTATAAAAATAAAATTCCCAAAGAGTTTATAATATTACTATTATTTAAAGTTTCTAAAACTATTATTTAAAATAACAAAATTGAAAAAATGTCATCCAGAAATATAAATTTAAAAAATTTTTATTTTAAATCAAAACAATAATTTTAGAAACTTCGAAAATTATCAAATAATTTTTTGCATAAAATTATTCGATTATTGTATTTTTAATAAAAAAAAATATATATATGAATAAATTTTTTAATTGTGTAAATTCGAAAATTAGTGAATTTTTTAGACCGAATATTTTGTAATTAGACAATTTTCTGTCAGAAATTTGCAAGTGATATAATATTATAAACTGCCGCGAATTTTACAATTTGAGAATTTTATTATTTGGGACTGTTCCAATTTGGGAATTTTATTATTCGGTATTTTCCAATTCGGGATTATTATAAACTGTTTGGGAATTTGATTATTCGCGAATTTTTCAATTCAGTAATATTATAATCTGCTCGGGAATTTGATTATTCCAAAATTTTATTACTCTGGAATTTTATTATTCGGGAATCGTATTACTTGAGAATTTTATTTTTTTAACATTTTATTATCCGTAAATTTTATTATTCTAAAATTATATAATTCAGGAATTTTATTTTTCTAAAATTCTGTTCTTTGGAAATTTTATCATTCGTAAATTTTATTTTTCTAAAATTGTATTATTTGGGAATTTTATTTGTCTAAAACCGTATTATTTTGAAATTTTATTATCCTAAATTGGATTATTCGGGAAATTTATTTTTGTAAAAATCTATTCTTTGGAAATTTTATTATTTGTAAATTTTATTTTTCTAAAATTGTATTATTTGGTAATTTTATAATTTCAAAATTTTATTATTCTAAAATTGTATTATTAGGAAATTTTATTATTCGAGGATTTTTCAATTCGGTAATATTATAAACTTTTCAGGAATTTTATTATTCTAAAATTTTCTTATCCGGGAATTTTATCATCAGGGAATTGTATTGTTTCAGAATTTTGGAATTTTATTTTTCTAAAATTGTATTATTTGGGAATTTTATTTGTCTGAAATCGTATTATTTGGAAATTTTATTATTCGGTAATTTTATAATTGAGGAATTTTATTTTTTGGAAATTTTATCATTCTAAAATTGAATTATTCGGAAATTGTATTATTTGAGGATTTTTTAATTCAGCAATATTATAAACTGTTTAGGAATTTTATTATTCTAAAATTGTATTATTCGGGAATTTTATCATTAGGGAATTGTATTATTTCGGAATTTTGGAATTTGGAAATTATATTTTTCTAAATTTGTATTATTTGGAAATTTTATTTTTCTAAAATTGTATTATTAGGGAATTTTATTTGTCTAAAACCGTATTATTTGGAAATTTTATTATTCGAGAATTTTATAATCTGAGAATTTTATTTTTTTTTTAAATTCCATTCTATGGAAATTTTATCATTCGTAGCTTTTATTTGTCTAAAATTGCATTATTTGGGAATCTTACTTTTCTAAAAATCTATTCTTTGGAAATTTTATTATTCGTAAATTTTATTTTTCTAAAATTGTATTAATCGGAAATTTTATTATTTGGGAATTTTATTTGTCTAAAACCGCATTATTGGGAAATTTTATTATTCTAAAATTGTATTATTCGGGAATTTTATCATTAGGGAATTTTATTTTTCTAAAAACCTATTCCTTGGAAATTTCATTATTCATAAATTTTATTTTTCTAAAATTGTATTATTCGGAAATTTTATTATTTGGAAATTTTATTAGTCTAAAATCATATTATTTGGAAACTTTATTATTCTAAAATTTTATTATTCGGGAATTTTATCATGAGGTAATTGTATTTTTTCGGAATTTTGGAATTGAGGAATTTTATTTTTCTAAAATTGTATTATTTGGTAATTTTATTTTTCTAAAAATCTATTCTTTGGAAATTTTATTATTCGTAACTTTTATTTTTCTAAAATTGTATTATCCGGGAATTTTATCACTAGGGAATTGTGTTATTTCGAAATTTTGGAATTGGGGAATTTTATTTTTCGAAAATTTTATTATTAAGAATTTTATTTTTCTAAAAATCTATTCTTTGAAAATTTTATTATTCGTAAATTTTATTTTTCCAAAATTGTATTATTTGGGAATTTTTTATTCGTGAATTTTATTTTCCTAAAATTGTATTAATCGGAAATTTTATTATTTTGGAATTTTATTTGTCTAAAATCATATTATTTGGAAACTTTATTATTCTAAAATTGTATCATTAGGGAATTGTATTATTTCGGAATCGGGGAATTTTATTTTTCTAAAATTTTATTCTTTGGAAACTATATTATTCGTAATCTTATTTTTCTAAAATTGTGTTCTTTTGGAAATTTCATTTGTCTAAAATTCTATTCTTTGGAAATTTTATCATTCTAAAATTGTATTATTCGGGATCATTAGGAAATTGTATTATTTGGGAATTTTAATTTTCTAAAAATCTATTCTTTGTAAATTTTATTATTCGTAAATTTTAATTTTTTAAGTTGTATTATTCAGAAATTTTATTATTTGGGATTTTATTTCTTTTTCTAAACTCGTGTTATTTGGAAATTTTTATTATTCGGGAATTTTATAATTAGAGAATTGTATAATTTGGAAATTTTATTTTTCTGAAAATCTATTCTTTGGAAATTTTATTATTCGTAAATTTTATTTGTCTAAAATTGTATTAATCGATAATTTTATTATTTTGGATTTTTATCATTAGGGAATTTTATTTTTATAAAAATCTATTCTTTGTAAATTTTATTTGTCAAAAATTGTATTATTTGGAATTTTTATAATTTGAAAATGTTATTATACTAAAATTGTATTATTCGGAAATTTGATTATTCGAGGATTTTTCAATTCGGTAATATTATAAACTGTTGAGGAATTTTCCCATTCGGGAACTTTATTATCAGGGAATTTTATTGTTCTAAAATTGTATTAATCGAAAATTTTATTATTTTGGAATTTTATTTGTCTAAAATCATATTATTTGGAAACTTTATTATTCTAAAATTGTATTATTCGGAAATTTTATCATTAGAGAATTGTATTATTTCGGATTCGGGGAATTTTATTTTTCTAAAAATCTATTCTTTGGAAATTTTATTATTCGTAAATTTTATTTTTCTAAAATTGTATTATTTGGGGAATTTTATTTGTCTGAAATCGTATTATTTGGAAATTTTATTATTCTAAAATTGTACGATTCGGGAATTTTATAATTGAGTAATTTTATTTTTCTAAAATTCTTTTTTTTTTGGAAATTTTATCATTCTAAAATTATATTGTTCGGAAATTTTATTAATCGAGGATTTTTCAATTCGGTAATATTATAAACTGTTCAGAAATTTTCCAATTAGGGAATTTTATTATTCTAAAATTGTATTATTCGGGAATTTTATCATTCGGAAATTGTATTATTTGGGAATTTTAATTTTCTAAAAATCTATTCTTTGTAAATTTTATTATTCGTAAATTTTAATTTTGATAGTTGTATTATTTGGAAATTTTCTTTTTCTAAAATCGTATTATTTGTAAATTTTATTATTCTAAAATTGTATTATTCGAGAATTTTATTTTTCTAAAAATCTATTCTTTGTAAATTTTATTTGTCTAAAATTGTATTAATCGGAAATTGTATTATTCGGGAATTTTACTTTTCTAAATGATCTATTCTTTGTAAATTTGATTTGTCAAAAATTGTATTATTTGGAATTTTTATAATTTGAAAATGTTATTTTAAAATTGTATTATTCGGAAATTTGATTATTCGAGCATTTTTCAATTCGGTAATACTATAAACTCTTGAGGAATTTTCCCATTCGGGAACTTTATTATTAGGGATTTTTATTATTCTAAAATTGTATTATTTAGGAATTTTATAATTAGGGAATTTTATTTTTCTAAAATCGTGTTATTTGGAAATTTTTATTATTCCGGAATTTTATCATCAGAGAATTGTATTATTTGGGAAT
>NC_046657.1:1616039-1627664 GCF_010883055.1 Belonocnema kinseyi
ATTGTATTATTCGAAAATTTTATTATTTTGGAATTTTATTTGTCTAAAATCATATTATTTGGAAACTTTATTATTCTAAAACTGTATTATTCGGGAATTTTATTATTAGAGAATTGTATTATTTCGGATTCGGGGAATTTTATTTTTCTAAAAATCTATTCTTTGGAAATTTTATTATTCGTAAATATTATATTTCTAAAATTGTATTATTTGGGGAATTTTATTTGTCTGAAATCGTATTATTTGGAAATTTTATTATTCTAAAATTGTATTAATTCGAAATCGGGGAATTTTATTTTTCTAAAATTCTATTTTTTGGAAATTGTATTATTCATAAATTGTATTTTTCTAAAATTGTGTTATTTGGCAATTTTATTTGTCTAAAATTCTATTCTTTGGAAATTTTATCATTCTAAAATTGTATTATTCGAGAATTTTATCATTCGGAAATTGTATTATTTGGGAATTTTAACTTTCTAAAAATCTATTCTTTGTCAATTTTATTATTCGTAAATTTCAATTTTAAAAGTTGTATTATTCAGAAACTGTATTATTTGGAAATTTTCTTTTTCTAAAATCGTATTATTTGGAAATTTTATTATTCTAAAATTGTATTATTCGGGAATTTTATTTTTCTAAAAATCTATTCTTTGTAAATTTTATTTGTCTAAAATTGTATTATTCGGAAATTTGATTATTCGAGGATTTTTTAATTAGGTAATATTATAAACTCTCGAGGAATTTTCCAATTCGGGAACTTTATTATTAGGGAATTTTAGAATTGGAGAAATTTTCTTTTTCTTAAATCGTATTTTTTGGAAATTTTATTATTCAGGAATTGTATTATTTGGGAATTTGATTATTCTAAAATGGTATTATGCGGAAATTCAGGGAATTCAGCAAAGATTATGATCCCTACAATCACTATAATTACCTGATCAGCATCTTTATACGGAGCCTCGGGCGCATAGACTCTCAAAACATCAGCAATGCAGCACGCGATTAGAAGTTGAACATCTTTGCTCTGGTGCAATAGAAAATGATCCTCCGCCAAATGAAGGGCCAGAGGAATATATTGCTGATACATTCCCTCATCCTGACCCATCGCCTGTAGCGTGTGGGCCAAAGTCTGACAACGAATTTATTTATTAATTTATAAGATCTTTCATTTTTTTATTTATTATTTTTTTCTATTTTTTTTTTCTAATTTAAATACCTTCAGTCGCCTGATTAATTCATCGGGCCCCAAATCTTCGCTGACGGATCGACACCCTTGAGGGTAAACTATTTCTGCCATGGTGTCAAATGGGCGATCGAATCAGATTTGAAGAGTTGTCTATCTCCGAGGTGGTCTAGAATACCGTCCAAATTCTGTAATATAAGTTTTGTGCTAAGGCTAGGAATAGCGATAGACTTGAGAATTTTTAGGATTTACAATAAAAAAAATAAAGCGAGATAAAGAAATTATTAGGAAATGCAATTTTTAAAACTTTTTTCTCAAAATTAAACATTTTTTTCATTTGAAGTAATCAAAACTAAACTGAAAATTAAAGTAATAAAAGTGAAAACCTTGAATTTTAAAGATTTAAAATTGAAGCTTATTATTCTTTTGATTGAAAACAATTATACAATGGAAGTTTTTAACACACATCTCTTTAACAATTTTAAATTAAATGCCATTAAATTGCAAAATTTTAACCAAAATTGCAACCCTTCTAAATAAAAAAAAAATTATAAAAAAGGGGCTTCTCTCAATTCAGGAAAAAATTGAAAACAAAAATATCCTGCCTTCCAACTCAATAAAACTGTTCAAAATAAAAAATTACCCTCTTTCAATTAAACAAAAAGATTGAAAAATGCCTAAACTAAAAAAAAAATCTATCTTCAAAGCCAGGAAAAAATTTCATCCCTTTCAAATCAATAAAAATGTATGAAACAAAAGAAAATTTTCCAGTTTAAAAAAACATGAAAACCAAAAGTCCACCCATTTCTACTCGATACAGATTTAAAAAATAAAAAAAATGTTCTTCCAATTCAGAAAAAATTAGAACCGAAAAAAAAATTCAAAAACACTTCTACAAAAATTAAAAACCAAAATTTCCTCTCTTCAAACTCTAAAAAAATCTTTAAAACAAAGCAATGTCCCTCTTCAAATTCAGAAAAAAACTAAAAATTAAAATTGCCTTTCTTCAAAATCAATAACAATTTTTAAACCAAACCCTTTATCCTCTTCCAATTCAGATAAAATTAAACGTGAAATTGGCTCCTTTCCAACTCTAAAAAAATATTAAAATCAAAATTTCCTTCCTTTACATTTAATAAAAATGTTAAACATAAATAATTACCCTTTTCAAATAAAAATGTCGTTTTTTCCAAACTCTAGAAAAATCTTACAAACAAAAAAATATATCTCTTTCAGTTAAGAGGGAGAAAAAAAAGAAAACCAAAAATAAAAATGTTCCAATCGAAAGAAATGCTTTTTCCCCTTTGGAAAAAATTAAAAACGAAAATTTCCTCCCTTTCTACTTAACAAAAATGTTGAAAATAAAAAAATGATCCCTTTTCTCCAATTCATCAAATATTAAAGATCAAAATTTCCTTCTTTTTTATTAAAAAAAAAAAACAATTACTAAACAAAATGTTCTCACTTCCAATAAAATAAAAATTTTTGAAACAAAAGAAGCGCCTTTTCCAGTTTAGAAAAATTTGAAACACAAAATATCCTCCCTTACAAAAGTAATAATAAAGATAAAAATAACAAATGTCTCTCTTCCAATTTAGGAAAAATTTTTTAATTAAGTGACTTCTTCCAACTCAAAAAAATTTGAGAACGAAAATTTCTTCTGTTCCAAATCAATAAAAATATTTCAAAAAAATGAAATTAAATAAAAATGTTTAAACAAAAGAAGTGCCTCTTTCCAGTTTAGAAAAGCTTGAAAACCAACATTTCCTCCCATCGAAACCAATGAAAATCTTAAAAATAAAAAATGCCCTCCCTCCCAATTCAATAAACATTTTCAAAGCAAAAGAAGTGCCTTTTCCAGTTCAGAAAAAATTAAATTTTCATCCTTGAATTTCTATCAAAATCTTAAAAAAAAAAGAATTTATCTTGCGAGTAAAAAAAATTGAAAACCAAAATATTCTACCTTCCAATTAAAATTTTTTCCCCCTTCCAATTCAATAAAAAAAAAATTTGTAACAAAATTTCCAACCTTTCATTTTTATTAAAATCATAAAAAAAAAGAATTTGTCTCTTGCTAGTGAAAAAAAAAATATTCTCTCTTCGAACTCAACGAAAACGTAAATAACAAAAAAGGGCGCCTTCCAATTCAGAAAAATAATTAATAATCAAAATTTCCTCCCATCCAAATTCACAAAAATGAAAAAAAATATTGAAAACAAAATTTCCTTTTTTCCAACTCAATAAAAATCTTAAAAATAAAAAAGTCCCTCTTCTATATCAGAAAAATTTCAATTTTCTCCCTTCAAACTCAATAAAAACGTTAAAATAAAAAAAGGTTAAAAATGAAAAATGATCCTCCCTTCAATTCATCCAATATTGAAACCCAAAATTGTCTCTTTTCCAAATCGATTAAAATCTGAAAAACATCAAATTTACCTCTGCAATTTAACAAAAATTAAAAAAATATCCTCCTTTTAAACTCAATAAAAATGTAACAAATAAAAAAGTATCCTCGTTCCTGGAATTCGTGTTCTACTTTTGATCGAAAAAGGGCTAAAAGTATAAGATATCATCCTTTTCGAATAATTTTAATAATAAACTATAGTAAACAAAACACAAAGTACGAAAAATTCAGCAAATTCCGTCCGAAATTCCAATTAAAATCCTTTCACACTCCAGATAATCACGTTCATTAAAAATAGGTCGAATTCAAAACAAGCACTCCACACTACTTAAAATTTTCATAAACCTCAAAACTCTATAACCAAAAATCTGTAATTTTCACTGAAAAATGGTAAATTTCCTAAAGTTGCCGTCACCACGATTGCAAAGCTTTCAGCCATCAAATTTCACTTCACGAAATTGCGAAACAAACCCAAACTCCAAAATTCTCGGCTATCTCTCACAAACTCAAAAAACATGCAGAATTATTCTCGAAAAAGAAATAAACTCCCGAACATGAATGGCTGCGTGAAAATTGGCGTTGAAATTCGAGCGCATCGTTACAGTAAATGACTTTGAGGTTATGTAAATTTTCCCCGCACGCATAAGACGTGGGACGTAAACAAAATCAAGTTGCAAAAGGTAATTGGTTGAGAAGTTCACTTTTTTCTGGGACCGATTGACACTAAAATCTGGGTGAAATCGGCATGGGAGGGGGTAATATTTACCTCAAGATATGCATAGACACCGCCAGGCCCGTGGCACTCAAAATATCAATAAAGCAAATATTACTGACGGGGCGCTCGGCACAGGATTTTCAACCTAGTTTTTCACCACAGGAGATTTTCACTATTAAAAACGAGTGCGACTGGTTCGCACAACTCCGGATTCACGGCGACAGCTAAACATGTTAAAATAGTCAAAACCGCGAGAAAGATGGGCTAAAAACCGTCTCGTATCGGTTAACCGTGTCAAAGGACGCGACAGCGTAATTGATACTGTGAAGCTGGCTGCGAACTGTGATCAGTGTTCCCAATACGACACCTCAACTGCACTACGCATGCGCTGCACCAGGAGTCCCATTGGACGTTGATCGCGCGCTCATTTGAAATGATTAAATATACAAATCAATCTAGCACAATATATAATAATTATATACTACAAAAAGGATTATGCATTTTTTTAAATCATACTGGTGATCCGTAAATTAATTCTATTAATTGTATGATGATTATTTATTATGATAAATTGATTTATACATTTAATAATTTCAAAAAAGCACGCCTTTTTCAGCTTATGAGACTGTTGGTTCTACGCATGCGTAGTACAGTAGGCTGCCGAATTCGAGTGTGAATAGTCGAAAATGGAATGGACTTCTTTTTCTAATGTGTGTAGATAGAAAGAGAGATCCATTCAATTTTCAACTTCGGATTCCAATTAACGTAAAAGATTATGTCGAGTTCACAAGGAATTATTTTCCTGCCAGGCATCTTGGAAAATTCAAATTCGTACTTTTTCTCATCGGTTTTTCAATTTTACCTTGTTTTACTTACAAAAAAAATTCTAAAAAAAAAAGAAATATCACATCTTATCAAACGTGATTCGATTTAATAATAAACCTTTGATTAGAAAGAAATCCAAGCCATTCATTTCAATTTTTCTTTTAAATATCAATTTACTGGGTGATACGAAAATGTTACTTTTTAAATTAATTTACTGTTCCCTGACTAATTTTTCATTTTCTTGAAACATTAATAATAAATACTTTGGCAATGGAATAAAACCATTCTAAATTTCAATTCATACATTTCAAATTAAAAATCGTTATGTCGAGTTCACAGAAAGTTTAAATAAATTTTCCACAGAAAGTTGATTTTTTAACAAAAAAAATTGAGTCTTCTACCATAAAAGATGGATTTTTAATCCGAAGGAATTAATGAATAATCCCTCTAATAGTTTAATTGGAAAAGCACCTGACCGGAAATCAGAAGTTTTGTGCTTCGATTCCCAATGGAGTGAAGATGAAGTAGGATCTTTTTTCAAGAAATAATTCTAATGAATATTTAACCAAATAAGGAATCTTTAACAAGAAACAATGCATTTTGCACCAAATAGTTGAATTTCTTAACAAATGAAAACAAATTTCAATTTAAAAAAGTTTCAACTAAGAAGATTACATTTATACTCAAAAAATAAAGTTTTAACAGAGTATATAAATTTTCAACCAAGAATGGAATAGTTTTATAATGAAAAAAAATTAGTTTTCATTTTTAAAAAACCTGGATTTTCAACTTAAGAAGATAAATTTTTAACTGAAAAGATACATTTTCAACCAAAAACAGAATAGTTAAATTTGCAGTTAGTAAAATGAATTTTCAACAAAAACAGAACAAATTTTTAACCAAATAAAAATTTAAAAATTTAAACCAAATACAACAGATCGCGGATCGCAACTCAAGTGCTGCCGACACACAGTGGAGTGAAATCGAAAAACGAGGTTCGAAATTACATTTAGAACGCAATTATGTACCGATTTTAGATTTTTGTTTTTGAAAAATTCAGAACTAAATTTGTCAGAAAATGGTGAAAGGATTTTTTATTTTTTGGTTTATTTAATTTTTATTTTAATACAAACCGCGAAAAAAATTTGGATTTTTTTAAATTCATTTTTTGTCTTCTAGACAAAACTTTTCTTATACTTCTCCTACCTTGTATTTAATGAACCGGGGTATAAGTAAGACACAAAACATTGTTAACTTGCATTGTTAATTGTTATGAACGAAATATATTGACAAATATTCGACATTAGGGGTTTTTCGTCTTCAAAGTATATTTATGCTCTAAAATCGCTTGCTTTCATCGTTAAGATGATACGTGGACTTTAAAATTTAAGATATCGTATTGTCGTAAAGATGCCTTAACGATGTCGTAAAGACGTCGCCAAACTTTGTGCCCACTGGGTTTTTTCACTGGTTGCATTAAAATAAAAATTAGATAAACAAAAAAATAAAAAATCTACTCTCACCATTTTCTCACAAATTTAGTCCCGAATTAAAAAAAAACATCCAAAATCGGTGCATAATTGCGTTCTAAATGTCATTTTGAACCTCGTTTTTCGATTTTACCCCACTGTGCAGCAACCACACAAACAGCGCAGAGAGGCAGAGGTATTGAGCGCAGCTCAGCTCAGTGCTGCCAGAACGAGCTACAAATTTACCCCCACCATACTTACCGTTTAGGAGCCGCAAAACAGAAGGTGCATGATTACCACTGTGAGTTCGTGTATAAGCCGAAAATGCACGATTCGTCTTCGGTTTTCTGCTGTACGATGATTGCCGATCTGAAAGCTTCGGAAGACTTCGGTGGTCTTCTATTTATATCTCGATCCTCATTTGAAAGAAATTGAAGAAATTGGCGAATTTAATGTTTCGCTTGATTCTTCATTTCATGCATGAGTCGATTTTGAGGTTATTTTTTTAGGTGTATATAATATGCAGAATGGATATTATTACTATTATACATATTATTCATGTTAATATTATAATTATAAAATATTATGTCAATATTAATGACTAGTTGACTATTTATTAATAATAATAGTTCAAGTTTTAACTAAAATAATTAGTTTTCTGCGAAAAAAAAATAAATTTTGAAGAAAATACATATATTAAAAAAAAAAATGGTTAAAATTATTTAAAATAAAATAGTTACATTTTTGAACAAAAACTTACATTTTTATCCAAAAGGCTGAACTGTATACTAAAGAAGCAATTTTTAATAAAATGCATGAATTTTTCACAAAAGAAATTTATATTCCACCAAGACTAATTTTCTATACAAAAAATCAATGTTTAATTATAATTAAATTTTTGACAAAAAGATGAATTTTCTACCAAGAAAAACGAGTATTCAATAAAATACAAAAATTTTCAACTAAAAAAGATGACAAATATTAAAATATTTTAAATCCTTTAAAATCTTTTCAAATTTTAAAAAAATACTTTGGAATCTATTAAAATATCCTAAGATATATCAAATCCTTTAAAATCTCATATTAAATTACTTCAATAAATTGAAAATTCCTTGGAACCTTTTAAAATACTCTCAAATATATCGAAACCTCCAAAATCTTTTGAAACACCTTGACATCTTTTAAAGATTTCTAAAGTACTTTGGAATTTTTTTAAAGAAACCTGCTGAAGTTGTTTAAATTCTTTGAAATTCCTTCTAATTATAAAAATATGTTGAAAATTCCTTGACATCTTTTATAAGATCCTCAAATATTTAAAATCCTTTAAAATTTCATATTAAATTTCTGTAATCAATTGAAAATTCATTGGAACCTTCTAAAATTCTCTCCAATTCTTCAAATACTTTGAAATACTTTGAAATGCCTAGAACTTTTTTTAAGATTTCTAAAGTACTTTGGAATTTTTAAAAATGATCCTTCTACATTTTTTTAAATTCTCTGAAATTCTTTTAAATTATAAAAAATAAATTGAAAATTCCTTGAGATCTTTTAAAACATCCTCAAATGTTTAAATTTAAAAAAATTTAATTATACGATCTAAATCTATATTTTGTTGTGAGCAAATTTTAACAAATATTTTGTATAGTTACTATGTTTTCATTAGCATTTTAGTCCTGAAACTCATTTCACAGTTTCATTTAACATTTAGATTTCAATTGTTTCATTGCTTTGTTGTTGCATTTTTTTCATTCATGTTTATAAGCTCATAATTTGTAAATATTAGAAATATTTTATATATTTCGTTCTGATCGAGGACAATATAATCCTTAGAAATCTTCAACTAAACAAATATTATGAAAATTGAGTGTTTGATCATTTAGTTTAAAAGCCGTAAAATATTATTTTCCAATTTAAAATATGTGATAAATATTTTGTTTTTGTTTTTCATCAATTATTTTTTTCGCGAAATCAAGCGAACTATGAAAAAAATTACAAAAATTTCATTTCAAAAAGTTGTATCTCCAATTCATTAGAGTAACTTGAAAATTTCTTCAAACTGCCAAAACAACGTTAACTTGTGGAAAAACTGTAATATGAAGGAGATCCTGTGAATTTCGTTCTCGCTGAACAGAGTAGGAAAATTAAAAAATTTTAAATTTTGGACGCTTGATAATCAGAATTTTGTAAAGCCCACGGTTTCTAAAGCCCAAAGTTTTCTAAATGTTAGTCTAAAAATTCAAAGAATTTCCAGAAGTTTCAAAAGATTTTTAAGGATTTTAAATATTTGAGGTTGTTTTAAAAGGTGTCAAGGAATTTTCAATTTATTTTGACAATTTAAAGGAATTTCAAAGAATTAAAAAAATTCCAAAGTACTTTAGAAATCTTAAAAAAAAATTCTAGGTATTTCAGAAGATGTTGAAGGATTTGAAAAATTGGAGAGAATTTAAAAAGATTCCAAAGAATTTTCAACTGATTGAAGAAATTTAATAAGAGATTTTAAAGGATTTGAAATATTTCAGAGTATTTTTCAAATTTCAAGATATTTCCAAGAGCTTTAAAAAATTTCAAGAGATTTCAAAAGATTTTGAAGGATTTGAAAAATTTGAAAGAATTTAAAAAGATTCCAAGGAATTTTCAATTAATTACAGTAATTTAATATGAGATTTTAAAGGATTTGATATATTTTAGAATATTTTAATAGATTTCAAGGAATTTTTAACTCCCGGTAATAAGCGTTTAATAGAGAAAAATGAATATTTTCAGATTTCAGCGTAAAAATTAGGATTATTCTATTATTTCGAATGTGCGATTTTTCCATCTGTCTAAAATGTCACTATAAGAATAGGATATCTCAGAAACTAATTTATTTCTATTTCCATAGCGGTCGCCGCATAGTTTCCTATTCCAAAAAGAGAACGTATTTTCAATATATTTAATTCCTTGTAATTGTACCGACAAATAACCTCAGAGAGATGTATTCTATTCCCCAAAAGTGTTCATATTTGCCGATTATTTAATTCCTTCTGATAAGTTCACAAAATATGTGTGATTTCCTTTATAAATTTTTTAAGACGTTTAAATAAATGATTAAAATGTAAATAAATATAAATTTTAATATTTTTCGAATTTATAAGTTATAGAAAGATTTAATAATAAAAAATAGGTTAAATAAATGCTTTTGTTAAATTTTACTAAGTCGATTGAGAGGAATAGGATTTTCACTTTTTCTGTTCCCGTTGGAGGATTTTTAGACGGAGGAAAAATCGCGTATTTATAGGAATACAAATTTTAAAATTGCATGGAATTTTCAAGAGCTTTGAAAAATTTCAAAAGATTTTAGGATATTTTTAAACATTCTAATGAATTTTCAATTGATTTCAATAATTTCTAGCGATTTAAAAGAATTTTAACTATTCTATGTTTCATTGAAAATTGATCTTTTTTAGTTGAAAATTTTTGTATTTTATTGAATACTCGTTTTTCTTGGTAGAAAATTCATCTTTTTTGTCGAAAATTTAATTATGATTAAACATTGATTTTTTTGTATAGAAAATTAGTCTTGGTGGAAAATAAATTTCTTTTGTGAAAAATTCATGTATTTTATTAAAAATTCCTTTTTTTGTTATACAGTTCAGCCTTTTGGATGAAAATTTAACATTTTCTTCAAATTTTATTTTTTGGCAGAAAACTAATTGTTTTAGTTAAAAGTTGCACACACACACACATGTGCAAAATCATACTTACGTATAGTTCAAAACTTCCCGAGCGTGGCGTGCCAACCGCACATAAAAAAAAATGGCCGCCGATGTGAACGCGAGTCAAATGTAAATAAATAATGATTGAACAATTAATATCTTGTGAATAAAGGCAAGGATGTTACAATTAAAAATCACTGTATAAAAGCGAAAGCTTCGAATAAGTGTGGTTTCAAGTGTATAGTGTACAAGACTTTCAGAGTGTTGAAAAGTACTATGTTTATTGTTTTTGTTACAAACGCGTCGAATACCTGTCGCACGCATAGAGTTGGTAAAAGTAATTTGATATTTTCATAAACGTACTACCTACCTCTTCCATGGAGAATAATTTTTTATTCCACAAACATTTTACAAAACCTAATCTGATTATTAATTCTTTACTTGTTCGAGCGACCTGTCAAAACAAAACAATGGAGGCAGCCATATTTTTTTAAAGTGCGGTTGGCACGCCACGCTCGGAAAGTTCTGAACTATGCGTGTGATTTTACACGTATGGTTGTGCGTACTTCTGGCAACAGAAAAGTGACCGTTTTTGGTGAAGTCCATGCATTACAGATTGGTCTCCTTATATCTATTCTCCACGAAATAAAGAATCACGCTAAACATTAAATTCGCCAATTTCTTCCATTTTTTTCAAATAGAGATCGAGATATAAATAGAAAACCATCGAAGTCTTCCGAAGCTTTCAGATCGGCAATCATCGTACTGCAGAAAACCGAAGTCGAATCGTGCATTTTAAGCTTAGACACGAATTCACAGTGGTAATCATGCACCTTCTGTTTTGCGGCTCCTAAACGGTAAGTATGGTGGGGGTAAATTTATAGCTCGTTCTGGCAGCACTGAGCTGAGCTGCGCTCAATACGCTCCACGATCGGGCAGCTCTGTGATTAAGGGTTCTCTTTCTCTGACCGCGGACTGCACCTCGAATGCAGCTCCCGCACCATCAGCGTACTGTCGGTGCAGGTGCCGCCAGCACTCGAGTTGTGGTCCACGTTCAGAGAACCCGCAATTGCACTGTTAATGCAGGTCCCTATTCGCTGTGAGCCGCGCTCGTGTCGCCACCTAGCGGATTTGAAAGTTAATATCGGGCGTGTGTATTTACATGAGACTACATGGGCAATAATACAAAAATATGTAAGAATTTGTTTAAACATTAATCTTCTAGTTTCAGCAATAGTGTGGGAAAAGTTGGGAACACCAGCGATTAAAACTTCTAATAAAAAACTTGTAGGTATACGATTACGAACTTAAAAACTCTACCTGTCACATAGCTA
>NC_046657.1:1627764-1638203 GCF_010883055.1 Belonocnema kinseyi
AAAATGTAATCAAAACACACGCCCGCTAAACTCATTACTCGCCACCCCGCGCGCTGGCATCGTTTCGTCTATCCCCTCCAATCGGCGGCTCACGGCGAATACGGAGAGAACAAAACGGCTGAGGTCACAGCGACTCACGGTGCGGATGCGCACGGCGGAAAAAAGTGCTTCAAAATTCTCGAGAAAATGTGAAAGTGATGTGTTCGCGGTGACTACGCGAGTACTGCACGATGATCATGCGCGTGAATCACAGTTCGAACTTTCACATTAGCCACCACTGCGATCACAGTGTTTAGAATTATCTTTACGCGCAACCGAATTCTGATGTCGCAGCGATGAGAACCGTTTTGATCAGAGTTCTGACAGCCGTTTAGGCTTTATGCATCAGCTGATCGTAATGATGTAAACCGATTGATTGACGTCGTTTTGCGGCTGGTCATCGATTTATGGCAAGTGATCACTTATCATAATTTGAATAAAAAATAATAAGTCAATAATATTTAAGCGACGTAAATGTTATTAATGAATTTTATTTTCATTCTTAATGCTCAATGTTGGAAAATATTTAAAGGGTGGCAGTCCAAAAGGTGCTAAGGGACATTTTTATGAAAATAGATTTAAAGACCCACAAATTATTTAAAAACCACTTACACATCCCCGTAAAAGCATTTGCTAGAAAACGCCTTTTTATTATAGCAATAAAAAGTAGATATGCCGCAGGGTATCAAGGGACATGCTGTACTCCACCCCCATGCCGTGTTCGTTTAATTTTTGTAATTTTCGAACATTTTACAAGTAATAGTTCTCTTCTTCAGAGTTTCTTAACAATTAAAATTAAAATATTACATTGTTTTAAGTAACATACCGGTATAGTGGGATACCATTGATATCCTAACCTAAAACTTGAAAACTTTCTTTTTCTTTTTAAATACAAAGTTTTTGATGAAACTAGTTTGATTTCTATTCGGAAACAAAAATTTTTTTTTTAAGTTTAAGGTTAGGAGGGCACCGGTATCCTGGTATTTTACTTAGAAACAATTTATTTTTTTCATTCGAATTATTAAGAAACGCTGAAGAAGAGAAGTATTACTTGTAAAATTTCGGAAAATTACAAAAATTGAACGAACACTGCATGGGAGTTTAAGCACAGCATGTCCCCTCACACCATGCGGCATACCTACTTTTTATTACTATTCTAAAAATGCGATTTCTAGCAAATGCTTTAACCGGGATGTGTAATAGGTTTTTAAATAATTTTCGGAACAATAAACCTATTTTCATAAATATGTCCCTTAGCATATTTTGGACTGCAACCCTTCAAATATTTCCCAACATTGAGCATTATAAATGAAAATCCAATTTATTAATGAATATTTACATCATTTAAATATTATTGACATATTATTATTCATTCAAATTATGACAATAAGCATTTACTTAGTATTTACTTAGTACATGCCATGAATCGATGACCAGGCGCAAAACGACGTCAATCAATCGGTTTACATTATTACGATTAGCTGATGCATTAGGCCTAAACGGTTTCCGGGAATGTGATCAAAACGTTTCTCATCGCTGCGACATTACAGCACTGTTGCGCGTGAAAATAATTCTGAACACTGTGATCATAGTGGTGGCTGCCGTGAAAGTCTGATCTGTGATTCACGCGCATGATCGTCGTGAAGCACTCACGTGGTCACCGAGGACACGTCACTTTCACATATTCTCGAGAATTTTGAAGCACTTTTTTCCCGTCGCACGCATCAGCACCGTGAGTCGTGGTGACCGCAACCGTTTTGTCCTCTCCGTGTAGCCGAGTTTGTGTGCGTGACGTTTAGGAGCCGCCGGTTAGACGCTGCCATTTGGACACCGCCGTTCAGGCAGCAGGACGTTTAGGCGCCGGGATGTTTTATCACCGTAAACACTAGGTATTAAAGGTTGGAAATTATTTGGGTGTATGCAACTTGTTACGTTATGTTGAGGGTGGTAGCCCATAAGGTGCTAGGGACATTTTGACGAAAATTGGTTTATTGGCTGAAAAATGATATAAATATCAATTACACGTCCTGTTGAAAGGATTTACTCAAAAGCGTATTTTAAAGTATAGTAATAAAAAGTTGGTAAGCCACAGGGTGTCATGGGACATGCTGGGCTTGACCCCCATGCCACGTATTCTTTTAATTTTTGTAATTTTCTGGCCTTTTACAAGTAATACTTCTATTCTTAAGGTCATGTAATGAGTGTACCAGCTGATCAAGGCAGTCCTGAGATCAATATTTTTTCACCTATATTGAAAAATAAAAGTTCAAATAATACGGAAAAAATTCGGAAAATGTTAATAAATATTTTAGGACCGTTGATGACCAGGAACAGAGTTAGGGAGAAGAAAACGGTTTATTTATGAAAATAAGAAATATCGACCGACGCATTTATGCTTTAGGGCAGAAGTCTGACTTCTTTGTGCATAATGTCCGTGAGCGATTTTTGTTTTTTGTCCCACTTTGATCAATATAAACCTCATAAATAGCCCATTGAGAACATTGAAAATTACTTACAGGGTTTTACAGCAAGGTCGATATTTCTCCAAAATAGTAATTAAAAAAACCTTTTTCACAATTATAATTATTTAGGACCAGAGACAAATTCCTTGGTGCCTTCCATTTAGCTAACCAAATTTTTAACACGATATCTCATTCCATGTCGGCGTGAGATGGAAAAGAAAAGTACCGATATAGCTTCCCTGTTGGCACATGATTTTGCGACGTCTTTACGACATCGTAACGACATCTTTAGGACAATTTTACGATATCCTATGTCCGCGTCTTTACGGTGTCTTTATGATATCGTAAAGACATCGACAGATCATACGAGAATTTTAAAATATCGTAGAAACACCTTAAGCACATGGACATAGGATATCGTAAAGTTGTCGTAAAGATGTCGTAACGATGTCGGGAAGACGTCGTGAAATTTCATATTCACTGAGTTCGAGTTTCATGTTCTTCGGAAATATTTTTTTCAAAATTTCCACCTTGAAAGAAAGCAGAGACATGCACATTATTGACTCATCTATTATTTCCCAAACTTTCAAAGCGATACCTTATTTCATTTAGACGTAAGTGAGGAAAGAAAAATTGAGGTCCATCTTTCTTGAAGTGACCCTCTAGTTACATGGCTTCAAGCGTTCCCAGTGGGCACAAAGTTTGGCGACTTCTTTACGACATCGTTACGACATCTTTACGATAACTTTACGACATTCTATGTCCATGTCGTTAAGGTGTCTTTACGATATCGCAATTAAGTCGCATGATCTGACGATGTCTTTACGACATCGTAAAGACAGCGAAACGACATGGACACAGGATGTCGTAAAGTTGTCGTAAAGATGTGCCCACTGGGTTTCCTAATAATCACAAGGAAAACATAAAAAAAAAATTAAGTAAACTGCCAGGATGTCAGTACATTCCTAACCTAAAACTTGAAAACCTTTCAAGTTTTTTTTTTAAATACGAAGTTTTTGTGATGTAACCAGATTGGTTTTTGTTCACCGACAAAATTTATTCCAAATAATATCAAATTTAATTTAAAAATAATCACATTTCATTATTTTGAAGAGCAGAAAAGCTAAAACAGTCAGTTACACCGCGACACCGCCACGCCAAAATTTCATTTCCTTCAAACTGAATAACTTTTTTTGGTTACAAATTTTTTAATTCTCATTCAGCATCCCCATATCTCGAAAAAATATGTCAATTTTTAAAAATGATGAAACTCATGATAATTTCAGAAAATTCATAATTTTTTGATGAAGTTTATGATTTTATCGAACAAATTTGATAAACAAATGCATTGTTCAAGCACTTATCGACGGAAAAATGCGTTCTTCCGTAATGCCAGTTCTTTTAATTGGGAACTTCATCATAATTTTAGAAACATTCATCACTATTTGATTATTTTTTTGACAAATGCATTATTCGGGCATCCGTGGACGAAAAATTCATTTTTTTCAATGTCAGCCCTTTTATTTGGAAACTTTACGATAATTTCAGTAACATTTATGATTAGTTAAATAATTTTATGTTTTTGTTATAAAAATTTAATTACAAAATGCATTATTCGGGCATTTGTCGATGTGAAAATTCGTTTTTTTTCAAAGTATTTTAAAATTAAATTTGTTAAACAAAATATAAAATTATCAAATAATTATGAATGTTCCTGAAATTATCGTAAAGTTCCCAATTAAAAGGACTGACATTGAAAAAAACGAGTTATTTCGTCAACAAATGCCTAAATAATGTGTTTGTTCATTAAATTTGTTTAAAAAAATCATAAAATTTATTAAATAATGATTAATGTTGTTGAAATTAACGTGAAGTTCTCAACCAAAATGACTGACATCGAAAAAAAACAATTTTTCGCCAAAAGATACCCAAATAATGCATTTGTTTATTAAATTTGTTAAAATAAAAAATCTATTAAATAGTGATGGATGTTACTACAATTATCATGAAGTTCCCAATTAAATGAACTGGTATTGAAAAAAATCGATTTTTTTCATCAATAAGTGCTCGAATAATACATTTTTTAATTAAATTTGTTTAATAAAATTATAAAATTCATCATCAAATTATGAATTTTTAAAAATTATCATGAGGTTCCTAATTTTAAAAAAATGACATAAAAATTAACGAATTTTTCTGACGACAAATGTCTAAATAATGCATTTGTTTATTAAATTGGTTTATAATATTAACAACAGTAGTCTTAAGAGAAATTTGTTTCATCAAAATATTGTTTTCATTCAATTTTCTTTCAATATAACTTAAAAAACGTTAAATTATCAATAATGATATAAAACACATTTTCAACAAATAATTTGCTTATACATTTTTTCGTTTATTGTATCATGATGGAATATCTTTATTTAATGTTAATCTATGAAACGTCGGCGATTACAATAATTTTTTTATTATTGAGTTGCGTTCAATCCCTCTGTTCCCTCTGCGCTGGTCGTGCAGGTGCCGGAAGCACTTGGGTTGCGGTTCATAGTCAGAGAACTCGAAATTGCACTAAGAAATGAGAGTCTGGTCCTAAACTTGAATAATTATGGAAAAAACAAACAAAATATGTACAACAGAAAACTTTTTTCATAATTATAAAATTTTTTTGTAAATAATTTCTGTTATTGTTGATATTTTTATAATTATTACAATTTAGGACCAGGCCCATCTTTCTTAGTGTTGCTTATTTATTATCCCAATTTTTTTACTCGATATGACGCTTCTTGTGTCAATAAGTTAAGAAATAAAGAAAAGTATCGGTAAGATATGAATCTGGTTACGTGACCCACTCGTCGCATGGCCTGAAGGGCATGTTAGTTTGGAAACATAGAGAAAAGGGACTAATGAACGTTTATGTACCAATAAATTTTTACAACTACAAAAAAAATGTTTAGAATTTTTTCTATCTGATTGATTCAAGAGGGTATCAACCATACATTTTGCAAAATAGAAAAGAAATAGTGTGAGGTAACTTTTTAAATATCAAATAAAAGGGTTAAGGGCATGTGATACTTAGAAAGTTATCTATTTTACCAGTTTTAGGTTCCTCCGGCTTTTTTCCTAGAATAATAAATACTTTGTCTTAAAAATGTGAAACATCATAGCTAACATGCGAATGGACGTCCCCGCACACTTTTTTTAGATTTAATTTAAAAAAAAAACAATAATTTTGCTGAATATTAATTTGTGTGGCGCTTAGGAATTAGTATCGATTTTATTAATTTTAGATTCCCTCGGCTTTTCTCCTACAACAATAAAGATTTTGTCATCAATATCGCAGGAATGATAGCGAACATGCTAACGGACCTCCTCGCACACTTTTCTGTGGGTTAATTAAACAAATTTTATTTTGCTGAATTTGATGTGTGTTTATTTCGAGGTTATGTGTATTACAATTATTTTACATAATTATTATTGAGTGCTACCGACAACATCAGTACGACAGAGACCTACATTATCGAAAGTTGCCAATGGGGTATAGCTGGAGGCTACAGGCGGCGGTCAAAGTAAAAAGGAAAAGAAGAGCTAGTGGGGGAATTATAAGAGGGGTTAGGGATGGATTAGAGGAAGAAGTTCATGGAGAGGGAGAGGGGCAGGGCGTGCAAATGAGGGCTGTAAAGATAGGAGGGGTGATGTATAAGTTTGTGACTGTGTACAATAAGGATGGAATGGAAAGGATTAAAGAAAGGGTAGAAAAACTTACAGGGAGAGAGATATGAGGGTATGGTCGTAATGGGGGGAGACTTTAATGCGAGAATTGGGCGGGAAGGGGGCCTGTACCACGAAGGGGAGAGCTTTGGAAGAAAATCGATGGATAAAATAATAAATAAAGAGGGGGAGATTCTAAGAAACTGGATGGAGGATAGAGGGTTGGCGGTGGCGAATGGTATGCTGAAAGATGACGAAGAGGGAGAATACACGTATGTGAGTAAGAGGGGTGTATCGGTGACGGTGGGTGGGATATAACTGATTATATCCCGCTCCGCTCTTGTTGCTTCACGCTTGAGCGCTTGTCTGAATGACAATCGCAGATTCCGCACACCGCACAGCTCCTGATACACCTACCTGCGGCGCGGCGTCAATTCTCGTCAGGGCTATAGGAGGGAGGGGTATTGAAGGGTTTCACTGAAGTTGAGTTTTTTGCCACAAGGTGAATTTTAAATCAAAAAGAGTAAATTTTTTCAACAAAAAAGCGCATTTATTACCAAAAAATCCATTATTAATAAAAAATAGAATACTTGAGTTTTCAATTAAAAAACGTGAATACATATATTACATTTTCAAACATTATATGACAAATAAAATTTCTAACGCTACAGGGTATCGAACCTATATATCTATACGTTAATCTATCGCCTAACAGTCGGGAATGCTAACCACTGCGCTATACCGACAAGTTAAAACTCGATGAAAAAGCCATCCTCATAAGCTACAGTTCAGAAAATTTAAAGTACCAAATTTTAAGTTTTCTTTTTTTAATTATTCATTACTATACAACGTTATGTAAATGTAAAATACACTAACTGTTAAGAGGAATATCAATAGATATATTTAAACGTATTTTTTATCGATTTTCAAAAAAGTGTTATCGAATTTTTGTCAGAAATTCGCTTTTTGTAAGTCTGAAATCAAGAAACATTAAAATTTTATGCGTCCAAAAAATATTCACCCTTTGAACTTCGAAGTTTTAATCGTTGATCTGTGAGGGCAACCGAGCTGAGCCTCCTGCCAGAGTTCGAATTTCAAAAAAGAGCAATTAAATTTTTGACAGAAATTCATTGTTTGTAAGTCTGAACTCATGAAAAGTTAAAATGTCTGGTGTCAAAAAAATATACGTCCTTTGGACTTTAAAATTTTAATCGTTGATCCGTGAGGGCAGCCGAGCTGGGTTCCCTGCGGGGGCCCCTATTAAACATCCATATTATGCGATTTCGAATTGCAAACAAGTATCATCGAATTTTTGACAAAAATGTTTGTAAGTCTGAACTCATAGAACCTTAAAATTTGTGTTGTTGAAAAAATATTCACCCTTTGGACTTAGAAATTTCAATCATTTATCCGTTAGGGCAACCGAGCTGGGCTCTCGACGGGGTCCCTCGTAGAATTTCCACGCGTGGAACATCCATGCGGAGCCCTCCCGGGGATCCTGATCCGAAGAGGTCTCAGCGGGGCTGTTTCTACACGGTTAGTTACATTTTTAGCTAAAAAAGTTAATTCTCAAAAAAAAGAAGAAAGTAATGAATTTTGAACAAAATAGTTTAAGTTTCAAACAAAGAGATATTAATTATCAACTCAAATACTGAATCTTAACAAATTAATTTTCAACAAAACAGATCAACATTTATCCTAGAAAATGATTTTTTAACCTAGAAAATTAATTTTCTAAAACTGGAATTCTTAAATTTTCAATCAAGGCGATGAATCTTCAACCATAAAAATAAATTTTTAACACAGTAGCTTAAGTTTCCTTCCAACTAGTTGAATTTTTGACCAAAATAAATGATTTTTTAAACAAAATAGTTGAATTTTTAATTAAATTAATTAATTTTCAACCAAATAGTCGAATGTTTAACAAACTAAAATGAATTCGGAACAAAAATTACAATAGTAGATTTTTCAGCAGAAATAATTTCAAATAATAGTGTGCACGTATGGTCGTGCAACCTCCCAGACTGCACCATACTTATGTGTGGGTCTTTACCCTGTCCAATGTAAAAGATTATTAAATATAAAAGTTGATAAAATTTATTAATTTTTTACATATCTAAAAAATTTGTCATTGGTTTTCTCCGGCGTGGCCAAGGACCCTTAGAAAACCGTAAAAATGTTTTGAGTTTTGTATTCCTCGCCGTTTTCAAGGTAACAACAAATTTGTATTATTTTTTATTTTTGAATTTCTAACATTTTTCTATAGTGTCAGAAATATTGACTCTTTTGAAGTTTGCTTCTACTTGAATTATCTTGAAGATTCATCTTTTTCGTTTAAAATAAATTCTTGGGGTGAAAATCAGTTTTTTTCATTAAAAATTGGTTTGCTGAAAATTTAACTTGTCCATTTTTCTCAAAATACAAAATTAAGTACAAGTTTCGCAATATTATGAATAAAGGACGCTTTTTCTACCGAGTAAATGTTTTTTTCCGTAAAAATTTCGAGAATTTTACCCCCCCCCCCCCCCCCCCCCCCCCCCCCCCCCCCCCCGCTGATCATCAGAACTCCATACGTGGGGCGAAACTTTTCCGCCGCCCCTGACAATGACTGTTTTTGGTTGAAAGTTGATCCTTTTACGTAGGAAAATCAACTATTCAATTTTTCGTTGAAAATTCATAGTATTTTAGTCAAAGTTATACTACTATCAAAAAGAATACTATGTTGGAAAATTAATTTTTAGGTTGAAGATTCATTACTTTAGCTGAAAATTCACCTCTATGACTAAAAATTTAACTATTCTATTGAAAAATTATCTTTTTATTTGGTTAAAAAAAGGTTGTAACAGAGAATTTAACTATTTCATTTCTGGTTGAAAATGTTTTATTTCGTAGTTGAAAATCCAATTTTCTTGTCGAAACTTAATTTTCTTTTTTGGAAACTCATAATTTTTGTTGAAAATTGATATATTTCATTTTTGTTTCAAAATAGTGCATGCGTCGCGTCGACAGCTAGATTGGTTACCTTTGACGAGCATATTTAAACTGATGAATTTTTAAAATAATTGTTTACAACGAATATTAATTGTATAATTCATAAAAATATTAAAACAATTTTTAATTGATATTAGGGATAAGAAAGATATTCCTATCCTTAAAGTTAAAAACGATTATTTATTTGTAAGGAATAAAAATCAAATAATTACTTTACGTTTAAATTAATAAATCTATTTTTTGATCTAAGAATTAGTTCTAATAATTTAGGAATTATTATTTGTTGCAAGCAATTTTCTTGCACATTTAATCATTTTAAACAGGCGTGCCAACGGTTACACATGCGCAATACAAAAAGATTAAAAAATTGGGAGCACTGACTGAATACGCTGAGAGAACTAGCATTGCTGCATTTCGTCTCTATTTAACAAAAAATACGTGTCAACTTGCTTACCTTTGCGCTCTAGTTACGTCCCATTTTACATTCTTAATAAGAATCGTTGAAGAGTGTCCTAAAAGCGTTTTAGTGGAACCTACTCGCTATGTGCATTGTACACATTTTTCACATGACTATGATGACGCATTTTTTTTATCTTGATGAGTGACTGTTCGGTGCTCATCAAATTTAATTATTACGAGACTATCATGTGCGCGCTCCGCGTGCCTCCACTTCTTTTTCATGCAATGGGGTTGTAGCATATTTTAAGGGCATGTGACACAGCTAAATACCTATATTACCGACCACAGTTTTTCAGTTCACTGAATGTTTTTTTGAACCTAAGAACTTTTTTGTAAATAAAATATCGAGCTGAAACTATGGGAAATGTATTAGAGTACAATAAAGTACGTTTAGGTACTGCATTTTGGTGGGAACTTCACTGAAAATTATTTCATCTTTTTTCTGAACCTTAACATTTTTTGAACGTTCGAACTTTTTTTATACATAAAATATCGGTCTCAAACTTTGAGGAATGCAAGAGCCGAAAGAAAACTACTTTAAAGTACAAAGCTTAATAATCAAAGATGTAAAAAAGAAATTTCAACAATCAATTCCAACGGCAACAGCCGATAACGTTGTACACGAAAATACGAACCCTCTAGAGCCTCGTCTAGTGTCCGTCAGATTTCGTATTTTCGTGTACAACGTTACCGGCTGATGCCGTTGGAACTGATTTTTGAAATATATTTTTTTACATCTTTTATTATTAAGCTTTGTACTTAAACGTAGTTTTCTTTCGG
>NC_046657.1:1638303-1645244 GCF_010883055.1 Belonocnema kinseyi
GTACAACGTTACCGGCTGATGCCGTTGGAACTGATTTTTGAAATATATTTTTTTACATCTTTTATTATTAAGCTTTGTACTTAAACGTAGTTTTCTTTCGGCCCTTGCATTTCTCAAAGTTTCAGCTCGATATTTTATTTGCAAAAAAAGTTCTTAGGTTCAAAAAAACATTCAGTGAACTGAAAAACTGTGGTCGGTAATATAGATATTTAGCTGTGTCACATGCCCTTGAAGTAAATTTTTTTCTCGGTGAAATTAAAGGAGCACTTAAAATTGAATATAATTACTTGAGGAAAGTTTTTTCAAAAATTATTTTGATTTTTCTTAACGTGTAATTTTTTGCGGGAAGATGAGGCAATCTGATTGGGCCAGCGTTGGAAGTAAACATCAGTCTGACTAACTCAATTTATAATAGGGAAATTAATATGGATGCTAGCAATTGAAGTAAACATAACTTATTTTTACGTTTGTTATTTAAAACTTATAATTCCATTAAAATCGAAAATTTTAAAGTGTGGCAGTGCGACTGTGCCAAAAGTCGACACTTGGATGGCCGTACATTTTTTCACCAGCAGTCTATTTGGATACTTCGTTACTCAATGGAGCCACTGCATACCAGTATTCTGATTGGCTCAGCGATTCGCAGGATGTGATGATTCAAGCTCACAGAGTTGTTTGAATAGGCTTCTATATATTAAAAAAATTCTTTTTTCTCATTAGTTGAGTATTCTAATTTTTTAAAATTTTGTATAATTTTATAATTTTATGCAGTTAAAAAAATATATGATCTAAAATTCATGCATGAAATTTATTTTATACTTTAATTACTTTTATTTGTACACAGCTTCGCATCGGTGCTCTCTCATGATGCAGATTAAATAATTGTGCAACTCTAAACTCATGTTTTCATTTAAATACATAGTAAATAATATGAAAAATTATTTTTCAAATTCAGTCAAATAGTTCGGTAAATGAAAATGAAAAATGAAATGTAGAAATTAATGATAGAGGCCAGAAGTAACGAAGTATTCTTTTTATGTGGGGGGCAGGGTTACAGACTTATAATATTGAATGGCATAATTTGCACGTAGTATAATAAATAATAATATTATAATTTGTAAACATTGTATATAAATATTTAATAAATAGTAATTAATAAATACAGGTATAAACTTCATATTGCCAAAGATTTCAAAGATTACAAATAAATTTTAATGATTTCCCCAAGGTTTAAGAAATATTTCAATAATTTTAAGAATATTGAAAATATTTCACAAAGATTTCAATAAATTTTCGAAGATTTTTTAAGGATTTCACAAATATTAAAAAATATTTTAAAACTATTAAAAACGTTTCGCAAAGATTTCTAATTATTTCAGAAATATTTTTATGATTTGAAAGGCATTAATAATTTTACAAATATTAACAAATATTTCGCAAAATTTTTTCAAGATTTTAATGATTTTTTGAAAATTTCAGAAAGATTTCAATAATATTGCAAATATTGGCAAATATTTCACAAAGATTTCAATATTATCGCAAATATTGCGAAATATAAAAAAAATATTTCAAATATTTCGCAAACAGTTCACAAAGATATGAACAATTTCCTAAAGATTTAAAAAGTTTACACATATTTCGCTAAGATATCGGATAGATTCAAAAAATTTAACAAAGTCTTCAATTGTTTTATCAAACTTTTCTTTAGATTTCAATGATTTGCAAAGATTTTAATTATTTTTCAAAGATTTCACAAAGATTTCAAAGGTTTAGCAAAGATTTCAGATAGATTAAAGATTTTAATGATTCCTCTCAGATTTCAATAATTTTACAAATATTTTAAATATGTTGCAAACATTTTGAAAGTTTTCAGGTAGATTTCACAAGGATTTTAATGATTTCTCAAAGATTTCACATTTCACTTCCATTATTTCACAAAGATCTCAAAGATTTCAAGAATTTCACAAATACTTCTAAACATTTAAATTATTATGCAAATAATCCAATTATTTCTGAAATACTTCCCAACGATTTCCATAAGTTTACAAAGATTTAAATGATTTTCCAAAGATTTTTACCATTACACAAAGAATTCAATATATTCATAGATATTATCGAATATTCCTAATATTTCCCAAAGATTTCAAATATTTCTCAAAGATTTCATAAAGACTTCAATTATTTCACAAAGATTTGCTATAAGTTTCAAACATTGCATAAATATTTCAATTATTTTCCAAATAATTCAAAAATATTTTGAAGATTTAGCAAAGATTTCAGATAGATTCAAAAGATTTAAAAGATTTCACAAACTTTTCACAAATATTTCGCCAAGATTTTTGATGCATTAAAAAGATTTCACAAAGAAATTAATGATTTTCCACAAATTTCACAAAGATTTCAATAGTATCGCAAATACTTCAAAATATTTCTAATTTTCCACAAAGATGTTACAAAGATTTGAATGATTACCTGAAGATTTAAAAAGTTTACAAATTTTTTGCAAATATATCGGATAGATTAAAAAAATCTCACAAAACTTCAATTATTTTATAGAACTTTTCGTTAGATTTCAATTATTGCACAAAGATTTTAATGGTTTCCCAAAGATTTTAAAGGTTATGCAAATAGTTCACATAGATTAAAAATACATCACAAAGGTTTGAATGATTTTCTAAATATTTCAAACAGATTTTAATGAGTTCCCAAAGATTTCAATAATTTTGCAAATATTACCAAATATTTAAAATATGTCGCAAAGAATTCAGTGATTTTTGAAAGATTTCACAAAAATTTCAATGATTTCTCAAAGATTTTCTAGATTTCACAAAGACTTCAATGATTTTACAAAGATTTAAATGGTTTCTCAGAAATTATTACACTAAGATTTTAGGTATATTTTTGGAAAAATTGAATTGATCCGACGAATTTAACTATTCGATTTCAGAGGGAGGCGGGGGGCAATTAGTACTTTACCCCTTCCTGGTCTATTTCCAGTTGGGTGGAAGATTGCCCCCTGGGGCTCAGCCGCCATTGAAAAAGGTGATAAAATTGTTCAGTAAATGCGTCGTAAACTGCTGCCCAAAACAGATTTCCCAGCGGGCACAAAATTTGGCGACGTCTTCACGACATCGTTACGACATCTTTACGACAACTTTACGACATCCCATATCCATGTCGTTTCTGTGTCTTTGCGATATCGTGAAGACATCGTCAGATCATACGACTTATTTTCGATATCGTAAAGACACCTTGACGAAATGGACACAGGATGTCGTAAAGTTGTCGTAAAGATGTCGTAACGATGTGTTAAAGACGCCAAACTTTGTGCCCACTGGGTTAGGTGTAAATATTATCGATAAACTTTAAAACGTATTAAAAAGATTTAAAAAATTTCACACAGATTTGAAAAGCGTTCAAAGCATTTCTTGCGTTCAACTGAAAGCAAATAACAATACGACCGAAATTAATGTTGAGTAAAGTTTAAAATTTTTTTAAGACTTAACTTTAACCCTTAACAAATTTTTGAGCTTAAAATAAGCGTACTAAATTCGATAAAATGGACCATGTGGCGACATTAATTAGTTGTTGACATCATTAACTGAATATACAATAGATGAGCATAGAGCGGCAGGCGTTAGTGTCCGTTGGGCAGTCGCTCAAAGTAGACTCTGAAAATTGTGGGGGTATTAATTACAAAAATATCAGTTTCTTGGTTTTAATTACCCCGTGTGCCATCAGTGAACAAAAAAGTAGTTAAAAAAAAATTGCTGGCTATTTTTCTGATTTTTGATATATTTCCAACGTAAGTTTATTATTTGAAGTGAAATAAATATTTTTAAATCATTATTTCATAGTTTCTTGTTTTTTTAGATGACAGAAAGCCTAAATTGGCCTTTGCTCATGCAAGCACCCAATGTCATAAGCACCGCACAGATATCTGTAGCGACTGTTCAGGCCAAGATTGAAATTGCTAAGTTAAAAACTTTTATTTGTGTTTCTTTCTACTCTTCTTTATTAATAATGTGTCCCCTAAGGGTTTACATGACTTCCATTTCTTACAACGCTTATATTTATTTTTTTTAAATCTTATCCTCATTATATACAATTATTTACAACTATTTACATACAGTCTTATATCTAGTTCCTTATCTCTATTTCTTGTGATAGCGCAATTTAGGACTTATTAGGAAACGCGTGAGCGAGCGAACGAAAGCGAGAGTGGAAGCGAGAGAGAGACAGAGCATGATAACGCAAATGCAACTTAGTCTACTTATACTAATGCATAAACACTACTTACAATCTTTACGCTTCTAATCTAAGCGACTTCCGTTTACTTTTTTCTTTCACTTTTTTTATACCTCCAATTTGCCACCATTTTAACATGCATTCTTTCATTATCTCTCATTCATTCTCTCCTCTAGCACCCTCCAACTCCTTCAGCCATTCTTCTCCTAATCCATCCTCCCCTAGAATCTTAAACAAATTCTCTTGCCAGCTTCCTTTATCTTCCATTCCTCTCCTACATCATTCCCATACATGCTCCTGTTCTCTTCTTTTTCCCAATACATTCAATCCCTTACCTCGTTTCCCAATCTAAATCCTGCTATTCTCGTCCACCTTCTCTGTCCCCATCCCTTTTCTAAATACTTTTGTACTTCTTCCTTTTTTATAATTTTATACCATTGATTGTATTTTGAATCCTCAATCATCCACCATCTTTTTATTAATTGCCTTTCCCTCTCTCTTTTTTTTCAATTCTTCATAGTTTACTCCAGTCCCGTCTTCTATTTCTCTATCATAAAAGAACTCCCTCCTTTCTTCTTCCCATCACCTTAATTCGATCGTCCTCTCTCTCCGCTCTTCTACCTTAATCAAACACTTTTTGGCCATTCCCCTCCCTTTCCCTCCCTCAGTTTCGTCTCAAATTTCCATGCCCTCTTTCTCGCTTTAATACTTAACTTATCCCTTTGCGCTTCTTCTCTCACCATATATCCTGGCGTCCTCCAGTCTACCCTTAGTGTCCACCTTATATACCTTTCTGGTACACTCTCAATATCTTTCCTTTTTTTCAGCCCCATATCCCTGTTCCATAACCTAATACCGGCCATACCAGCGTATCGAATAACCACATCCTCATTCTCCAATTTGTTAAACTTCTTTTTCCTAATCCCCATATCTGTTTCATTATCCCTGCTGCTTTTTTATCCTTTCTCTAATATGAGCTCTATGATCTCCATTCGTTTGCAAGATATATCCCAAATATTTAAACTCTTACTTCTTCTAACTTTATTCACTATGTTGTCTGCGTATGCCAGTGTATATATATTTTCCTTTCCTTTCTAATCCTAACCCCTTCATCAACTTTTTCTCCTTATTTCTTCTTCCAAGTCTGATATTAATATATTAAATAAAAGTGGGCTTAGAGGACATCCTTGTCTCATTCCTCTCACCAACCAGAAACTATCTCCTACTTGATTTCCTACGTTTACTCTCCTTTTTGTCACTATAAAAATTTCCAATACTTTCTTTATTAATCCCTCCCTTATCCCCTTCTTCACCATAACTTTTTCTATTTCGCCTCAGTCTAATGAGTCAAACTCCGCCTTTAAGTCCACAAACATTGTTATCATTGCCCCTTTTCCCCTTTTAATTCTCTTATTTACTAGATAGTTCAGAACATATATGTTGTCCATTACCCCCATTCCTTTTCTAAACCCTGTCTGATTCGGTGACTCGATCTTTTTTCTTCAACTTCTATCTTCAATCTCTCTGACAAAATAGTTACATATACTTTATACAGTGTTGGGATCAACGTCTACCCCCTAAAATCTTTAACCTCCCCTCCCTTGCCTTTCTTTACTATTGTTATAACTACTCCTTCTTTCCATAACTTTGACCACCCCTCTCCTCTCCATACTCTATTACACATTATCCATGCCCACACCTCTAGTTCCTCCCCTCCATATTTCCATACTTCATTTGGAATCTCATCTATACCAGGTGCCTTTCCATCCTTCATTATTCCTAAAACTTTAACTATTTCTTCCCTTGAAATTTCCTCTTCCTCGTCTCTTTCTCTACCATATTTTCCTCCCTTTACAACTTTTCTCTCTACTCCTCCTAGCAAATCCAAAAAATATTTCTTCCATTCTATCATTTCAATATCTTGATTCACTCCTTTTCTTCGTTTTCTTTCTCTATTTACTACCTTCCATACCTCTTCTTCCGTCCTAGCCTTCTCCGCCTCTTCCTCAAACCTTTTATTCTCTTCCTCTTTCTTTTGATAAAACAATTCAGTATACTCTTTCTTTTTTTCCCTATATTCTTCCCCATTACTTTTTTCTTTTCTCCACTTTCTTAATTCCTTTCTGACCTCCTTTTTTTTCTCTTTGCAGTCCTCATGCCACTCACTTCTATTCCCCCCTTTACTAACTTCATTATTGTTTGTGCACTCTAATCCTATTTTTATTTCTCCTATCTTTTTTTCCATCTCCTCGTCCACATTTCCCTCTCCCATTTTGATATTTCTTATTTTTTCTCTAAACTTTTCTTTTTCTACCCTTGACCAATCCCCTTTTTCTACCCTTGACCAATCCCCTTTTTCTACCCTTGACCAATCCCCTTTTTCTACACTTTTTACATTTTCTTCCCTTTTACTCATATTGCTATTCCTTTTTTGTTTAGTTTTACTTCGTACATTTAAAACTTTCTAAATAGATACTGTTTTTATTGTTTAAACAATTTTATATTGTAAGCATTTTAAATTAAATAATTTTGACTCTATAATATTAGACAATTTCTGTACGTTTTAAATTCAACCATTTTTAATTATTAATTATTTTTTATAGAAAATTAAAAAAGCTTTGAAAGCGATTTTCAACAAAATATATAAATTTTCAACCCAACACTGAATTTTCAATCAAAAAGTTCTTCTTTAT
>NC_046657.1:1645344-1654826 GCF_010883055.1 Belonocnema kinseyi
ACCGAAAAGCGAGAGAGAGAGAGAGAAAGCAACCGCATCTTAAACTACTTATTCTATTATATAACCATTACTTACAGTTCTTTACGCTTCTATTCTAAGCTAATTCCGTTTCCTTTTTTTCACTTCTCTTGCATCTCCATTTT
This sequence comes from Belonocnema kinseyi, assembly GCF_010883055.1. NCBI lineage: Eukaryota > Metazoa > Arthropoda > Insecta > Hymenoptera > Cynipidae > Belonocnema > Belonocnema kinseyi. The sequence continues at coordinate 1,645,488 of NC_046657.1, forward strand.
CCAGCTTGCTTTATCATCCATTCTTCTCCTACATTCTTCCCACAGATGCTCCCATGCTTCCTCCTCCCATTCACATATTCTGCACTTTCTGTTCTCTTATTTTTTCAATACATCCCCTCCCTTATCTCGTTTCCCATTTAAATCTAGCTATTATGGTCCACATTCCCTCTTTCTATCCTTTTTCTAAAAACTTTGGTACTCCCTTTTTTATCATCTTATACATTTATTATATTTTGATTACTTAATCATTCCCCACATTTTTATTAATTTCTTTCCCTCTCCCTTTTTTTAAATTCTTTATAGTTTACTCCAGTCCCGTCTTCTATATCTCTATCATTCTTCAAATTCCTCCTTCAAATGCTTTCTTGCGAACTCCCCTCCCTTTCCCTTAGGTTCGTCTCAAATTTCCATGCTCTCTTTACTGCTCTATCATTAAATTTGTCTACCGTTAGCGTCCACCTTATATAGCTTTCTCGTATACTCTTCACCTCTTTCCTTTCTTTCCATCCCCATATCTCTGCTCCATAACCTAATACCGGCCATATCAGCGTATCTAATAACCACATCCTTCTTCTCCAATTTTTTTCACCTTTTTTCCAATTCCCCATATATGTTTCATTACCTCTGCTGCTTTCTTTATCCTCTCTCTAATATGAGCTCTATCATCTCCATTTGTTTGCAAGGTATATTCCACATATTTAAACTCTTTTACTTGTTCTAACTTTATTCCCTTCCATCTGCCCGTCTATTCTTTCTTTCTTCCCCCTCCCTTTCTAAACTTCGTTGTCTTGGTCTTTTTTACATTTAATTCCAATTTTTTTCCATCTAAGTATTTCTCTAATCCTGTAATTATGAGGATTAGGCCCGCCATCCATTCTTCATTCTCTGCCATCAACACTGTATTGTCTGCGTATGCCAGTACCTATCTCTTTTCTTTCCCTATCCTAACTCCTCCCAAAAATTTAATCCTCATTTCTTTTTCCAACCCGAAACTATCTCCTACCTGCTTGAGAACTTGAGAACTTGAGAACATATATATTGTCCGTAACCACCATCCCTTTTCTAAACACTGTCTGATTTGGACATTTTACCTTTTTTTCATCAACTTCTTTCTTTAGCTTTTTCGATAAAACAGTCACATATACTTTATACAATTTTGGAATTACTGTCACTACTCTATAATCTTGAACTTCTTCCCCTTTGCCTTTCTTCACTATAGGCAACACTGTTTCTTCCTTCCATAACTCTGGCCACCCCACTCCTCTCCATACTCTATTGCACATTATCCATGGCCATTCTTTTAATTCTGTCCCCCCATATTTCCATACTTCATTTGGAATCTAATCTATACCCGGTGTCTTTCCATCTTTTATGATACCCAATACCTTGACTATTTCCTCCCTTGTAATGTCTTCCCCCTTATCTATTTCTCTACTATATTTTCCTCGTTTCCTAACTTTTGTCTTTACCCCTCCAAGTAATTCCAGAAAATATTTTTTTTTCCATTCCACCATCTCATTATCCTAATTTACTCTTTTTCTTCTCTCTCTCTATTCACCACTTTTCAAACTTTTTCTCCTGTCCTAGCCTTCTCCGCCTCTTCTTCAAACCTTTTATTTTCTGTCTCTTTTTTTATCACAAAACTCAGTGTACTTCTTTTTTTCTACTATATTTTTCTTCACTGCTTGTATCTTTTCTCCATTTCCTTAATACCCTTCTCACTTCCTTCTTCTGTTTACATGTCTCATCTCATCCACTTGTATCCCCTCCGTCACTAACTTCTTTTTTGTTTGTGCACTCTAATATTTCTTTAATCCCTCTAATCATTATTTCCATCTTCTCGCTTACATTTCCTTCTTACATTAGATTTGTGTAAAATATGACGCCAAGTTCGCTAGCCAGCCAGTTTGTATACAAATTCAAAAAGTGGGCATATTTTGAATATTTTAGAGATCACTTTTTTTAAATTAAAAAATTCTCTCTACGGCTCTTCATAGTATTCAAAAAGTTGAACAATTTATCCTGATGACTTTTTTTAAAAAATCGAAAATTGCCAGAGTTATAGCATTTAAAAAATTCCAAAAAACACACCAAAATGAACATTTTATGCCAAATAACGCACGATATGAAAAAAAGTCAAGAAAAGAATAATATTGCTTTTTGAATGCCCTACAAGATTATCCACATACACATACACATATATATATGTACATAAGCGCGCACACACACAACCACACACACACACACACGCGCGTATATACATAATTTAGAAGTTAAAAAACGGTAAGGCTGCTCAGTAGACCGTATGTGTAAAGTTCAAATCATAAAGAAACCATTGAAAATGAGCAAATTCAGTTTATGGAAAAATGACCAAAGTTGCAATAAAAGGTTTAATGACAAATTTTTTTTTTAAATAATGCACATTTTTTTAAGCGGGACACTGAAAGTTCGCCTGTTTTAATACTAATGCAAGTTATGAATTATAATAATATACATTTATGGGAATGATATAAAATTTCAGGGACAAACTCGAGTGCGAAGCACGAGATACGTGATAAGAATGTGTTCGTTAAAGCCTAAGGAGCTTTAACAAAAGAGAATTCAGAATCACCAAATTACTGTTGTCGATACTTTCACCTTTACTTTTAAAAAGTCTATGCGGAAAGATCGAGCGTGTAGCGTGAGGTAAATACATTATCGAGTGCGAAGCGCGAGAACCAACAGTCGCGCGCCCTAGGCGCACTTAAACTTGCGACCGCAGCGAGCCGCGCGCGATGAGTATGTGCCCGCGAAGCGAGCAGATTTTTACTTTTACTTTGTTTTTAGCCTTATTGTTACTACTCTTTTTCTCCTCTGATGTCACTATTATGGGAAAGTCATCCGAATCTATAAAATTTCCTACCTGTAGTTTCTTGATCTTCTCTCGTACCTCGTCGTCCACTGCCTCACAATCAATTACCATTCCCCTTTTTCCTCCTGAACGTGAATATTTCCCTTTCTCAACCCCCTCTATATTTCTGTTTGAGATAAACCATCCCATCTGCTCTAAGTTCTTTAGAAATTTCTTTCGCTCCCCATTCAGTATATTATCGTTGGGTTTTCTTCCTCGCTCTCCACACACGTCCCTTACTCCTCTATCGCCCGTTCTTGCATTAAGATCTCCTATTATAAGCCTAATTTCTTGATTATTTTGTTCCATAAGTTGTCTCAAACCCTCTGATTTCTCTTGCATATCACCGTTCACATACACCCCCACTATCTTCCACCTCTCTCCTCCTGTATTTATTTCTTCCACTATTACTCCTTCTGTTTGTCCCTTCATCTGTTAACTATATTCCTTTATCAATACTACTACATCCCATTATGTCAAATTTCACATTAACTCCCAAGCCTGATATATTTCAGTAGTATATTCTCCAATCTTCCCTATGTTCGTTTCTCATCTCTTTTTGTTTCCTACTATTTCTTATTTCTTTGTCTCCCGTTTATTTCTCTCCTAGTTTCCCGACATCTCGTTTCTTACTATCTCTTCCCTTTATTTATCCCAATCCCACCATACTCCGTCTATCTGTATTCTCCCATACTTAACCCACGTTCACTTTCGCTTTTTTCTTTTCTCTTCCATTGCTTTCCTTAATTTATACTGCATCTTCCTTTCTACTCTTGTCAAAGAGTGCTTTATTCTCTCCAGGCTTCCATATAACAACCTCTTCTTTGTCATCACTTCCCTCTTATGTTTTTATTTCTTTATTTTCACCAGTACCATTTTCTCCACTCTTCGCTCTTCTCTTTCTACACTTCGCACATCCTCTATCTTTACCTTAGCATCAATCTATTTTAGTATTTCTTTCAATCCTTCCTTCAGCTCTTTTCGCTTTAATCTTAGTACCTTTATCATTATGCTTCTTTTACTTTCCTCTCTCTTTTTCTTTTCCATTCTTTGCCTTGTTTTTCTCAGCCTTTTCTTCTCCCTATTCCCATTCTACCGGCCTTCAAACTCCCACTTTCAACTTTCAATTTTTTGTATTCTAACTTCCAGTTCGTCTACTTTTTAATGGCTTTGCCTGCTTTTCTAATCTTTGCTCGAGCGTCTGCATCCTTTTTTCCAATTTTTCTCTAACTTCATCCCAGTTCCTAATTTCTCTCTTAGGCTCGGCTATTTGCCGCCTAATTTATTTCCTTATTTCCTTCCCGTTTCTCCTGCTTTTCTTCATATATCCCCATTACTTCTGACATCCTTTCTCGCACATCATTCAACTGTAAATTTTCATCTTCTATTTACCCTCTACGTTTAACTTGTTCTTCGTCTTCCTCCTCATCTTTCTCCCCCGCTTGAGTTTGATCCTTTCCCGGTGGTGTTTTGTACATTTTAGGATTTTTAAGAATGGATCCTGTCGGTACTTTGCCCTCACTACTTCCTCTATCCACCCTATCCCTTTTCCTATTAACGAACTTCTCGATTGATCTAAAACTCTCAACCCTTAGTCTCTCCTATTCTACTGTTCTTCTGTATTTACCTCTTTGTTCCTCACGCTTCGGTTTACCGAACACTTCCTCGTCTGAGTTCCCACTATCCATCAAACTAATGTAACATGGGTAACCTCTTTCGCAACTCTACTACCCAACCCTGCTACCTGATCTTCTTCCGTGCTTCTATCTACCTAACCTGCCCTGGCGCTCACTTTTTCACTTATATTATTTGAATCACTCAATCTCTTACCTCAAATCTCACTGCAATTTCCCAAATTCAGCAACACACAATCACCGCTACCAAGTACCTTGATGCCGGAAACAGAAGTCAACCAAAAAGTTAATTTTCTTATTGAATAGTGCAATTTTTAACCAAATACATTTAAATACATTTTCAACAAAATAGATGAATTTTCTACCAAATATTTGAATTTTCGACTACAAAATATAAGTTTTTCACTAAAAATGGATTACTTGCATTTTTAGTACAAAAAATTATACACTGTAAAAAAAAAATCAGTTGAATTTCACATCGCTAGTCGATGTAAATAAAAGGACCCTCGCTTGTCGTTGTAAATTTACGAATGCCATGTACAATTACATAATCATGACAAATTTACGACGTTAATCGTAAATCTCCTCCTGGCGATGAATTTTGCAACTGCAGATGCGACACTCAGATCCAGTCGATAATTTTACAACATAAAAACGTAAAATTACATCCGTGAAGACAAATTTAAACAAAAATGAAATACAAATTTTTTAAATTTAAATTTGCAATTTCATATCATTTATACCTTATTTCTTTTACTTGCAAATAACCCACATTTAATTAAATGTCACACTTTAATAAATCTGAAACATTAAACTTAATTATATTATTACATTAAATGCATATAAACACATAACCTGAAATAGAAAATATTATATTATCGACAGGATTCGAACACTCGAACTCAGAAACCATTAGGTATATGCGCATATATAATTATACAGGCGGGTACGTTACCACCAACCTATAGTACCTAAGATACTGATAATATTTTTTGGTAGACCATGTATTGCTGACGTTTAAATTATTATTATTTTAAGAAGAAAAAAATTGTTCTTTTTCTACGTCTGGAAAAGTTTGAATCTCATTAGGTTCTGCCTATTATATTTAGTTTAAAAAACATTCCAGTGTTGAAATGTTGTCACAGGCTTATACTGCCCAACATGTCCAAGGCATTTTTGGTTAGAGTTGGATTTTTTATTTGATCATTTTTGCACGGGGCTGTCCCGGTATATATGATCAGTCACGGACGCATTTTTATAATGAAATCAAGTGATCTCATGAGAGCAGTCTGCCCAGACATATTGGACAAAGCCTGGTTTTACCCCATCGTTGACGGACTGGGTTGCAGTCAAGTACACGATGGGGGGACCTACAGCTTAAGGTGGGTTCCGAACCACCAGAACCTCGGTAAAGGTACATTGAAAAATTTCTAGAGGTACCGGCTCAGGGATCGAACCCCGGACCTCTGAGGTGAAGTCCGTGTGTCTAACCAACTTATTATTATTATATCTTCAAATTCCTTGAAGGATCTTAAAATTTACAATATCTCTTAAAATTTCTTCAAATATTTTGAAAACTTCTAAATCTCCTGAAATTTCGATTATTATTTATTACAATTATTCAAATAATCAAATTATTTATATAAATTAAAAATTAAAAAGCTTTTATACATTTTTAATGATGAATTTTTTTAAATATTATATGTGCATTTATTTTATATTGCAATAATAAATGGCATGTGATAAAATGAAACTTTCGAAAAAAACCAAAACCGTACAATAGTAATAATGAATCCCTACAAATGTTACAATTGAATACGTTTTCATTGATATATGCTTTGAACTATAATAACAGTAAAATTTTGCATAAAATTTAAAGAATACAAACTCTAACTGACCGTAGGACATAACAACTTAAATAATAATTTTAAGCATTTTAATTTTAAGAATGTAAATATTTGACTTACATTTGAAGATTTCGTATATCGTCTAATGTAATTGACCCAAATTACGAATTACTCATATGTAATTTGTATCTTTTTCTAAATACACAAGGTCCAATTGTTGATTTATTTCAATTACACAACTAATTTCTATTACTTTTGAATTACTTTCAACATTAATCTAACAAAAGTGATCAAGAAGAGTGATGAGAAGAGAAAGGGAGTGGAGGGGGAGGAGATTAATCTTAAAAGTAATTTAGAAGTAATTGAACTAATTTTGCTGTTCAATCGAAAAAAGTTATAGTAAATGGACTTTGCGTATTTGGCAGTAAATGCAAATTGAATACAAATAATTTGTGATTTGGGCCAATTAAATTGGAAGAGACTTTGGTAGACGCAATTAATTACCACTTTAGAAAATGTTATCTTTGTGAGCCAATGCACATTTTAAAAGGCAAATGTATGATTCGATTTGTAAAAAAGGTGCGCGTAAGAAATATTATTTTTAATAACAATTACAATATGTCCAAAATTTATAAGTAGTTTCTTCGACTTCAACCTTCGAAAATTATCGCATTTGACTCAGGGATCATTTGCCTTTAAATTGCAAATATTTGTTAATAAAATGATTTATCATTTTTAGCCTTACCTTTAAGGTAAATAATCTGGCAAATTAGGCATTTGAAAAATTCCTAGATATTGGCATGACGAATCAAATGAGTACCGAGCCATTAAAATCTGATAATTTGTAAAGATTGAATTGATAAAAAACTGTATAATATTTGGACCTACTGTAATTGTTATTAAAAATTAATATTATGTATGACTAATATAATCTCCTGTGTGAAAGCATGCATTTTTCTTTTAAAGTATGGATTGATCGACTGAGATAACAGTTTCTAAAGTGGTATTTAAATACGTTTTTAACATCTTTCCAATTACTGCATGTTACATATTAAATATTATTATAAGAAATTAGAAGTAATTGTGTCACAGCCAAGAGACGTAAATTTTATCTTACAAACAAGCAAACAAAAAACGTAGATTTTGTCAATTCTATTTCCTTACCTAATACAAGAGAACTTAATCTTATTTTAAAAATAAGAGAACAAAAAACTCGTTGATTTTATAGATCTTTTGTAAAACATATTGCCTTTTACTTCTCGAAGACTAGCTTTGACAGTAACTATTCGGCACATTCACATCTCGTAATTTATTAAATAGGCCCATGAACTTCTTACGGATACGTGTATTTTGGCGACATTTACTTCCCTCCTTCGATTTGATTTTCATAAAGCATTCTTGAATGAACTGCATCGTGGCAGAAAAACAGTCCGGAAACATTCGGTTAAATATGTAATAAGAAGCGACAAACATTTTTAAAACTTCGCTAAGATCACTAATTCCCTGGCATATATAAATTAACAAAAGAAATATTTTGTTTTTTTATCACTTTATAAATGTGCATTTATTTAAATCTTTTGAAATTCCGTGAATTGTTTTGAAATGTATAATATCTTTTTAAAATTTCTTTAAATATTTTTAATACTTTAAAATGTTTTTAAATTTAGATTTTGGAACTGATGAATATGTTAGTGTAGCCAAACAGCGAAGAAGTTTCAAAATGTGTTTCAAGTAAAAGAAAAAAAAATAGTTGCATTAACATACATTGGGAGAAAATAGTAGAATGAGAATAATTTTTCAAAAATAGTAGTTCAACAATTGCATAATTGAAAAAGAGTGTCAATAGTGACAAACCTAGTCGATTATAACTAAAATAAAAGAAATAAAATTTTATTTACCTCACAGAGGAAGAAAATAGAGTCCACATTTTCTTGAAAGTGTTGCGAAATTATTTCGAAAACTTGGTCAAAAATGGCATCTGTGTGTGTGACGCGATCAAATGGCGTTAATTCTTTCGCCTTCGTCTCTTCGTTGCCTTGCATAGTATTTTTTTTTCTTCTTCGGATCGTCTTTCTTGATTTTCAGCTCGTGAAAAGCGAAAATTTTAGCGTAACTATTAAGAATGGCATCGTCCAGTTTAGAAATTGGTTGACCCATTAAGGTTTCGTAGTGCCAAAACATATAATCCTTCATAAGAAGGATAGGCCATTTCTCTTTAGTAGCTAATGCTGTCAGTATATTCGGAATAGTATTGAGGAAAAACCTTTGTGCAGCGTATGTGCACCCTAGTTTTGCAAAAATAAATATTTTCTCCTCAAAATTATTTCTCCGAAATCTTCCGAAGTCACTATTGCAAGCAAAGAGGCTTCTGCTTCCAGTAGGGATTCCGGTGTTTCATCCTCTGGGTGAGCATCAAGTTGCCAACGGACACATGATCCTTTTGCCGACAACAATAATTTTTGGGAACTCAGAGGAATTTCCAATTCCTTGTTGAGACCTCTTTGGAAGCGTAGCAGATAATTATTTCGATTCTTTAATTTTTACTTAATTACTGCGTAGCCCTGCCTAAACACTTCTCCACCCTCGAAATAGTCGCAGAAGGTTTGTGGAACAGCATCGAACATTTTCTTTGCAACTATTCCGTAAGTCTCTCCTAAAACAGTTGGACAAAATGTTCTCTTTTTAGATACCACGGTTTGGACAAATTTGGTCACTAAAGATTTGTCACGAACTCCATCATCCAAAAGATCTCTAAATGGTTCACCATCAGAAGGACATTTAATTTCAAAATTGTTCGAATTTCTGTGCATTTGTTGACCTAGAAAAAGCTTTTGACAAGGTAGATAGAAGAAAATTTTGGGAAGTCCTGAAAGAGTATGGAGTCAATGTATGGATCCTACAAGCTATAAAAATAATATATACAGGTAGCAAAGCGAGTGTAAGAGTGAATGGGAAACTGAGTGACTGT
>NC_046657.1:1654926-1664103 GCF_010883055.1 Belonocnema kinseyi
CGGTTAAGATGGTTCGGACATGTTGAGAGAATGCCAAATGAACGACTAACGAAACAAGTGTATCAAAGTAAAGTAAATGGCAGCGTGCCCAGAGGTAGACCGTGAAAAGAATGGTTAGAATATGTGAATGAGACCCTAGTTAGAAGAGACATAAGGAGTCACAGAAACACGAGAGCCTGCATGAAAAAATGCATGGACATAAAAGAAGCTAGAGAAGTATGCCAGGACAGGAAAGTATGGCGGCAAATAGTTAATAAAAAGAGTGTCAGTAGAGTGAATGACGCCTGAAACAAAAGACCTTGGCTACTAACGGACCCAAGTGGGGAACCTTACATAACGACTTCGTGAGGTTCTTCGCTTGGAGTGATTGCTAGAGAGATTGATCAGCAACCTGGGTCGGAGCAGTGTTGTGGAACGAACGTGTTATTTACTTAAATAGCACGAGAATTCTGGATCAATCTGTAAAATTTCTATCCCTTCCACACACTACTCCTTTCCCCTGCCGAGTGAGTCACGCCTACCCCGAAAGGGTAGGCGTGACCTTTCGGGGTAGCCCTTTCGCCTACCCCGAAAGGGCTTAATGGTGTAATAAAAAAAAACAAGGTGTTAGTGGCGAGGAAACCTCCCATGAAGTTGAATTTTTGTTAGGCGGAGGTAACGTGTCCACTGTAGAATGCTGACCATTGTTTTCTTCATCTCCCTTCTTACATCGTTTTCTCTCAGGAGAATGTAATTGCGAATTTGAATTATTTTTGATGCCAACATTCAAAGATTCTAAATTTTGCGCAATCTCGACCAACAGTGGGGTCCAAGTTTGAAAAGACTCAAGCAGTATGAAAATTTCCTGTGGGCTTTTTGTTTCTGATATTATGCATTGTAAGGTCTCATCGTCGACATTTGTCCCGTCTGCTTCGTACACTAAAGCTTCCCCTTTCAGGTTAAATTTTAAATTTGCACTTCGAAATTATGGAAGCTACTTTAGGTTCGGATATTAACGTCGATTTCTTTAATCTTCTACCGCACCATACTTTGAATAAGCAAGCCATCTGAAAATAGAAAAAGTCTTTTAGTCGCAGGCTAAACAAATCTAAGAAAAGCAAATAAACAAAATATAATTGAATTTAAAATTAGTTACGTAACATTCTACACCGAGAGCCTTAAGAATGGGGTAATTGTATCGTTCTAACACTGTTAAAACTTAATTTTGTTTGTTTGTAGAAAATTACTATATTTTGTTGAAAATGAATATCTTTCGTTTGAAGTTTACCTATTTCTTCCAAAGCTCATCTTCTTTGATAAAAAACAAATTTTTTGACAGAAAATTCATCTATTTAGTTTCAAATTAAATTATTTGGTTTGAAATGAAGTTTCTTCTTAAAAGTTAATATTTTCGTGTTAAAAAATTAATTTTTTTCTAGAAAATGCGTCTCTTTTGGTAAAAATGTTATCTCTTTTTCTTATCAGAAACGCAAATGGTTAAATATTGATCTTATTTGTTTGAAATATCAGTTACACATTATATTTCTCGCTGAGAATTATTATTTCTTGGTTAAAAAATTCATGCACTCAGTTAAAAAATGGGAAAAAAAGAGTTGAAAATTGCTTTTTTGGTTGAGAATTCATAATTTTCGTTTCAAAGTAACCTCTTTGGTTGAAAATTCAATTATTTCGTTTAAAATCAAGTTTCTTGTTGAAAATTCATATTTTCGTGTTGAAAAATTGAACAATTTTAAAGGAAATTCGTCTCCTATGGCACAAATTTAATCTTGCTTCTTTAAAATCCAACTAGACGAAAACCACCTTTTTTCAATCCTTCTATAATTTTGTTGAAAAATAACTTTTTGTTATAATTTTCATTGGAAATTTCGCAAGGAAAAACGTTCTACGTCTCACAATAATTATTACTTTCGCAATCAGAAGTTCAAAGTAAATGGTCCATAGAATCCGGAGATCGTAGGAAGAGGAAAGCGAGTAGTAAATTAGGAAGAACCAGGATTATTTAAATATATATACAAGAAATATATACAAAATGACCTCAGACAGTCGTTTCAGTCTCTAATATATTAAAAATTCAATTTACGGCAATATGGGTACCTTTTTTCTATTTTCAAATGTTACAGTTAAGAGGTGCGTACTTGCACACAAATATATCTGTACCTCCAATATTACTTCTCAGGAAGGGATCAGGACTAAGTAAGGCAGAGAATTCAACTACGGTTGGACCACTTTGCACGGGTTCATATACAATAGCCGCAAATTCTTCGTAAACACCAACATGTTGATTATACACAACTTCCTGAAAATTTCCCAAAAAATATACATCCTTTTTAGATTCGTCGATCAGAATTTTATCTATTTTCATTATTATGATGTTTCCATACTGGCTGTTATTAACGCAAATGCACATATCTTCCTTGTATATAATTCCTCTGAAATTAATCTCTGTAGTCACAAATAAAATTTTTCCTGCTTTTAGTAAGTCAACAACAATTGTTCGACTTTCTTCATCAGAAAATTCATCTGATTTCAGTGTTACAATTCTTTTTATGGAAGCCTTAGAATCGTATATCGATTCATCAGACATGCAAATGTACTGAAGCTGCTCGTGCTTGCTTGATAAAAGTTTCGTAAGATTTTTAAAGTTTTTGCTTCGCCTGACAATATTTTTGAAATAGCTACACTTACTTTCAAATCTTAAAGTCCATAGATGTTTCAACGGTCCAAACTGTACAGTTAACGACGGTTAATGAGCAATGAAATGATGCTTTGGTCGCAGAGGAATGTCTGCAAAGCGAAGTATCCTCAGATCTAAATATTGGTGGATCTCTTCTTGTAGAAGTGCAACTTATTCCATGGATATTGCCGGAGCACATACTAAAGCATAAACTTCTCGAAGATGCATTAACATCATCCAAACGTCATCTTCAAAATCTAAAATTCTGTCGGCAACAAAGACAGGGAATATCATTATCAAACGCCGAATTTCATTAGCAGTCCCAATTAACTTGTTTCCACCTTCAATGGGAGAAAAAGTCTCTTTATTTTCATCGCAAAATCTGAAAGTCTGTAAACGCTCATTTAAATCTCCGTACGAGAACCAACCTTCTGTGATGAAATGCTTGATCGAGAACATGAAATCATAAGGGACGATTCCCTCGAAAAGGTCGTGAGCTATACAAGGTGGTAATCCTGGATTACAGACGTTCTAGTAGAGTAAAGTATTCAAACCCGAATTTTGCTTAACACCTTTCACCATTTTCTTTAATTTTTCAGCATTATTACAACATTCTGTATAATTCTCAACATTTCTCAAGATTTTGACGCCCTAATCACTAGCCTTCAGCTGTGCTCTGGTGATTTCGCAAAATCGACAAAAATAGATAGACTTGCTAAAATTTTCGCAAAATGCTCCTATCTGATGGCTACCTAAACTATCACCCAACCTTACAACAAAAGTACCGAGATAATTAATTTTTTGTCCCTGAAATGAAATCGATATTGCTTCAGATTCCAAAATTAGCACGCCTCGCATCATTTCTTTCAGTATCATATTTCAGCTATATAATTTCACATATTTTTCCCGAACTAATAAAACGAGTTTTAAATTTTCCGTCTTTGACCGTAAATACGCTGGCAAATTTCCGAGGGACATGTAAACGCCAATGAGCTTAAATAGTTTTTTCGACGACCCTAATGGATTTACTACTTCAAAAGCATCTTGAAAGGGGAGAATGTGTAGGAAACGTGATTTATTTAGAAACTGATTGTTTTTCACTAGAGTGCCGTCGCATATATCACGAAGGAATTTACTGTCACCGGTTGCATTATTATTTTCACAATAATCACGAACATTTTTATTCAATAACAAAATTTCTAGAGTTTTTAACATGGAGAACTAATGATATAGATGACTTTTATTCTCACCATTATCGAGTTTTACTTCAATGGGTTGAATAACATTGAAATTTTCAGTATAATACTTATCACGGCAGTAAGTATTTCTTAAAGAACCTTGACAAATATCGAGTTGTCCACTAAAAGGAGTGAAAAATTCCCTGTAAAAATTAAATATTCGCATCCTTTCTGGCTCTGGAAAATTTGCTATTCTCTAGAGTAGACATAAATTGCTTATGGCACGTATCGAAAGCAGAAGTTATTCCGTGTATAGAGCTTTGCAAAATAGGTTCCATTGCAAAGTGTTTAACACTAAGAAGTAGAAACATTTTTTCTAAGGTTTTCGTTCCATCTATATTTTCGGAGTCCATACCTATCTCCACTCCACCAAAAACAGGTTGCTCGCCAGAAGGATTTAATTCTTCCGATCCTTCCGCTCCTTCCATATCTGACGTGTCATCTTTATCAGAATCGTATTCTTCAATTTTTTCGCATTGACAGACTTCAACATTATTCCCATCTAAAACTATACGGGCATTTTGTAGTTCCACTTCCCTAGAATTCTGCTGTTCATCTGGCTGGTGAATATTAATAGCTTCATCATTTCCTCCTACGGCTACGACTTCGCAACCGCCCTTCTTTTTTAATGCGCTATGTACAAATGACTGGAATACAGTGCTTTTCTCTGAAAAATTGTGTTCGGTTTTGGACACCTTGAAAAAGGGCACATAATTCCACGTAATAACAAAGATAAATGTCCGTTCAAATGTTTTTTAAGAGAAAAAAGTGCGACACATTCAAAATCGCAATCTGTTTCTTTGCAAAAATAATTAGAGGTAGTTTAACACTGTGCCATTTTTTTATGCTGGCGACAAATATGCTTCCTAAAGTTATCATAACTTGTAAAGTTTAGTTTACAGTAAGAATACGGACATACTATTTGTATAATATAATCTTTACTATGAATTTTTTGATGTTTGCAGTAATCATCTACTGATTTCAAAGCATAACTACAGCTGTTACACGAATGAATTTTCTTTCAAAAATTCGAATTAAAAAAAGAAAAAGGATATAGGAACAGATCAAGAAATGTGTACGTCCCTTCTGCTGCATTGTAGCCCTCTGCTTTCACTGCAACAAATATATATGTTTCTTAATAATCAAGTGCCGCAAATGCAGATGCTTTATTACAATTTTGATGCTTATTTATATTTCCCAAAACTGCACCTTCTCATCATTTATCGTATACATAAATTCAGTTATTAAATTGTTAATTTAAATTATTAAAATAACATGCATGGTTATTGGTTAATAGTTTAAACGTTCTACAATTCATAGTTTTCAATTTAAACTGTTTATAATTTAACAATTTTAAATTATTTCAAAATAGATTTTAAATTAAAACTCCACTTTTATGTTGAAATTCGTATTTCGACCATTTGGAAATAGTTTAAAATTTAAAGTAGTAAAAGATTAAAAATAATTTAGAGTTAAATAATTTTTAAATAGGGACGGTTATAATTGGAATCATTTCATGTCAATAAACTTCAAAATTATTTGTTTTTCAATTCAATATTTTAAAGTGGCATGGATTCGGATTTAGAACTTAAACGATCAAAATTTTGTCATTTCAAATTAAAACTGTTAAACATTGAGCATTTTTAAGAGAAAAAATTGAAATTTCTGCCTAGAGATGAATTTTCAATAAAATGTTCAATTTTCAACCAAGAAAGATTTTTCAGTCAAGACGTTGGAATTTATTATTACAATGGTATTGATAACGAAAAATTTTGATGACATGTAAATTTATAAGCAACTCCTAAAGTTATAAACAATTATTTTATTTATCAAGTTTCATGGGCAGACTAATTGACATAGTAGAAAAGTTAATGTTGGGATAAGAATATTTCCTTGAAAAATGATTTTTTATTTAAAAAATGTTTTATTTTAGATTTTTTAAACAATTTCTTTAATAATATCTGTTACGAAAAAACTAATCGCATCATTCGATTCTACGGGGAAAATTACGGAGTCTATATACTTGACAATTTCTTCCTTGTTCCTATTATAAAAATTGTCTGACACATGGACTCTATTTACTTTTTCCATAGAATGCAATGGTGTTACTTTATTGTAACAGACATTCTTGAAGAATTGAAAATTATAATTTAAAAAAATGAAAATTCATCTTTTAATAAATAAAATGGTTTACAACTTTTTAAGTTTCTTATAAATTTTCAAGTTATGATCATTTTTTCTTAAAAATATACCATTCTAACAATAAATTACGAGTTTAATACAAAAATAGCTTTTTTCGATAACAAGCTGATAAACTGTTAAATTTATTTAAGTAAATTATTAATTATAATTATAATAAACTTATCTTCGTTGAAATGCACAGAATCTTTTCATACACGTCTTCACCATCGATTTAAAATCCAACTTATTATTATTTTAGCATATTACAAGTTTGGTAATTACTAATTATTACCTTGAAAATTAGAGATTAAAAACAGACATTCATCTTCTCGTAGGATATTTTCAGAACAAAATAAGATGAAATTTTTTGTAAAAGAATGCTTTAAAAACTTAGAAAATGACGCGTTGAATGAACCCCATTTAAAATATTTTTGACAAGTAGAGACTGTGATAGTCAGAGATTACGGTCTAATTTATGATTTTTGAAGTTTTTTAAGATTTAAATTTAACTCTTCGAAAAAATGTTGAGAAATTTCTAAGTCGCACAAAATGAGTTTTATCATATCATATCTAAAATGAGATCGAAAAATTCAAAACATTTTTACTGGTTCTCGAAGTATTTGAAAAAAATGTAGAGTTTACGCGTGAAGGAAAACCACCTGAGTACCGAAGAAACTAGAGTTTGAAAACATGCACTCACTTCCCGCAGGATATTTACTAAACAAAATAATTTAAGACAATTTCTAATAAACGATAAAAAGTATATTAAATTCCGTAATACTCCATCAGAAGACATTTCCCTTCAAAAATATTTTTCAACGTTGTAAACAATTTTTTAAAAAAATGCACTAATTGGAAATTTATTCACAGAAATACATTCTACTTTCACCAAACAATTTAAAATTGACTTAATATGCTATAAACAAATTTATACAAACAATTGCCCAACTCGGCCATTTTTACAGAAGGATATTTTGCTTTCACTTTAAAACTATTGCAATTGGCCTGACAGGATGGGATTTAAAAAATGGACTTTTGCAACATTTAAAAAAAGTTTTAAACAAATATTACAATTTTAATTTTTTTACTTTGGACTTACGCGATCACTTCTTATACATATAATTTTTTTTAGATTAACAAGTATGTTGCAAAATTCGATCTGTTTGAAAGCACATCAATTTTAGGATAATTTGAAACATTTTCAGTGAAAGGATAATATATTTCTGTAAATAAGTGGCATAATAGTGCATTTGTTTATAGAATTTGCTTAGAACGTAAATGAATGTTATAAAAATAAAAATTATGTTTTAAATACAACTATAAGCATTTTTAATTTCAAATCTGGCGTAAGGTGACGATTACTAGTGAATTTGCCTTATAACTTCTTCCGTAAAATTAAAAAGGATTCATTGATTAAAATATTTTTTATTTTGAACCTGTTACGGTAGAATTCAAAGTTGACTTGCCAAAACATTTTTTTTAGTAGCAGAACCGACTTTTAGGGTTTTAGCATTATTTTTCTAGATTTTTCCAGGAGTCAAAGTTGAATCTTGAAAATGGGCATATGTAATTGTTTATACAATTAATTTTTTTCAAATTTCCTTCAAATTGAGTATGGATGGTTAACACGAATAAAAATTATTTATTCAATAAAATGCTCTTTTTCACAACATTTACTACTTGAAATAATTAAATATTATGTTTTCGGAAAATACGATTGTAAAAATATTCTTAAAAGTTAAGTGTTTAAACAATTTAAAAACGGTTAACATCTTCTTTCTATACATTATAGAGTGAAAAAAATTATTGAATATATTCTATTTCATATTATTTTCTAAGTTCATCAGAAAAAACTGCTTGAGCAAATAATAATTGCTTAAACAAATAGAAATTTGTTGAATATTAGATGAAATGTGTCAGAGTTGTGTAATTATTCATTGAAAAGTAGAATAGGGTACCAATTTGAGAAAAAAGTAGACATCTCTAGCTTAACTTTTATAAATTTTGAAAATAATAAATTGTTTAAATAAGTAGATGACGTTTTTAGCAAATGTAAATACTCCAAGTCATGACCAAATATCACATTTCATCCAGAAAATAGATTATTTTAAAAATATTTGGGAATAAATAATTGTTTAAATAAGTTAAATTTATTAAAATAGTTAACAATTGTTTAAAAATCTATGGGAAATATTAAAATTGTTTATTAGTTATTATTTGTGTAAAATAAGATAACAGAAATTGCTATTCCTCCCTTTGAATTTTCCAATTTTTTGATTCCTTAATACTCTTCTGTTACATATTGCGAAGTCGATTAAAATTTGTATGTTTTGCTCTTTCTTTCATTATACTTCCAATAAACAACTTTTTTCTGAAAAATGTTCATTTACACGTTAAACTCTTTATAACTTAGCCATTCGTCTTTTCAAAATCCTGCCGCATAAGGATTGACATTTGTTGGTTACGTTGCACATCGAACATGTATTACATTATTATCTACAGTCTCCTTTTTCCTCACCTTACAATGATTTATGCACTTTAATTCGCATTTTGTGCAAAAATTATTAAAAAATGTACTTGATTACTTTTGACTAGTTATTTCTTCATATTTTCAGTTTTACCGCATTTACCCATTTACAACACATGGCCGGTAAATCACGGGTAAATGACGGTCAGAACGTTGTCAGTCCCATCCCTACCCACGAGCAGGGTTGTGTACGTAATATACCTTAGGTAAATTACGTGAAGTTTTTTACGTGATTTACGTACGTATATGACGTCCTCAGTTTTTTTACAAAACGTAATATACGTTTTCAAGATGGTGTCAACATTATCACATTTCGTTCCATAACATTAAAATAGCGCCGGTAGCGGTTTGCGATATTATGTTGCATGCATGAAATTTAAAGTGCATGAAAAAAATGTATTATTCTACAACTTCGACAGTGAATAGAAGCGGCAGACCGAGGAATCCACTTTGGCAAGGATTACACAGGCCGACAAAATTTGACAAAGGTCCGGAACCAGAGACCAGACCTAGTATACCCGAAGGTTTTTGCTGCGCTGAATCCGAATCCGACCTCA
>NC_046657.1:1664203-1673751 GCF_010883055.1 Belonocnema kinseyi
ATTTTGAGGAACTTCCGAAAACGCACTTTTCTGAAGGATTAAAAAAACTTGAAAAGCGATTGACCAAGTGTATAGAGTTCCAAGGAGATTATGTTGAAAAATTAAAAAAAATTTACCCAAAAAAAATGGTTTTTATACTTCATTCTAAGGACTTATTGAACTAACCTCGTATGATAACAGTCAAAATAATCATTCTAAAATGAGTGGTGTCAGTTTTTATATTCTTGGTGATATTTTGATGTCAAATGCAGTTCTGATAAACAACAACAATGCAAGTCGGTACACATAAGTATAATTCACAAAAGTGAGGTTACATTATGCTCTATCCGAGTCCACCAACTTTATTACGTTTATTACGCTTCTTACAGGTTTTTTACGTATAATACATTTCTTACGTATAATACGTCAGAAACCTCGAGTGACGCGTCACTGCACAACCATGCCCAAAAGGCGTTGGAAAAGGGACAGGGGTGTGATCTTACATTATTTTTACGAACAATCACGGGGGTGCATTCCTCCCTACGGGGCGTTGAAAAGGAGACTGGGGTGTGATCGTACATAATTTCTATGACCAGTCACAGGGGTGCCTTCCCCCCTACGGGGCGTTGGAAAGGAGACCGAAGTGTGATCGCACATTATTTCTATGACCAGTCACAGGGCTGCCTTCCCGCCCCCACGGGGCGTTGGAAAAAAGGGAAGGGGTGTGACCTTACATCATTTCTATGACCAATCACAGGAGTGCCTTCCCGCCTCTCACGAAGCATTGGAAAAGGGGCTGGGTTGTGATCTTACATTATTTCTGTGACCAGTCACAGGGGTGCCTTCGATATCTCGAAAACTATTCGAAATATAGATTTAAAAATTGAAGATACGTATTTCTCACAAAAAATCCCATCGAAATTTATATTCAGAAATTATGCTTTGCAAATAAAAAAGTCATTACAGTAGACGCTATTTACCTTGCCGCGGATGGGACTATAGGGGAGTAATTTTCCTGGAAACGATGTTCCCCCACTCTCGAGTCTGATCTTGATGCGTGGTGCTTGATGCGAATTGTTTCGCTCGCGCAGTATGTTGCACGCGGTCGTGGTGGGGGAAGAGCTCGACCGAGAGTTAGGAGAAGCGGCAAGGTAAATAGCGCCAAGGTAAGTATCGTCGACTGTAAGTTTAACATAAAAAATCGATGTATCGAAAACTATTTGAGATATACATTTAAAACGTTCAGATTTGTGTTTCTTGCAAAAAATCCTATAAGAATTCACAATAGAACTTTGTCGCCACGGATATCGTGATCTCCCCCTGTTTTTGTCGGTGGTGCGGATGTGTAGACATAGATGTCAAGAATGTCAACAATAAAGGTTTTTATCATCTTAAATTTCATGTATCCTATCATTATTCAACTCATTTCACGTAAGTAAGTCAAATATCTTGATAAAGAAGTTGTAATCCACAAAAAATTGAATTTTTTCTATGGTGGGTACCGTGGTACCCTGGGTATGTCCACCAAGAAGGCATACTTAAAGTCGATTATTTTTGCAAAAAAAGAGGTTTTTAGTGATCTATATGCATGATTCGCTTACAATTGAACCAAGTGAAGATGATCTGGAGGCCCGAAGCGGATTTTTTTTTTTATTCCAGCTAAAAGAAAAAACGTGCCGCGGTGGGTACCCGGGTGTGCATACAAGGGTTAAAAGAAAATCATTTAGTTATATTTTAGAAATAAAATAAATGTTTGGGCGTAAAGCTTCGATTGAAATAACATTTTACTAAATAAATACCAGATAACATATTTTATACTTTGTAGATATAAAGCTGACTATTTAAAAAAGGTTTAGCGCTTGGTATTTAATATTTTTCTTGTATAATGCTACTATTCATTAAGTAATGCGAGACAATTGAATTTTGAGGTTAGAGTTTTAGTCCAACAGTGTTAATTAATTACTTAGTAAATAAGCTACTGTTTTGCATATTTTAAATTCCTGAATATTCCTAAACAAAAAAATAATTTATATGCAACCGTTGACATAAGGCGAACAAACAAATATTGTTAAAAATAATACATTCTTAAATTCTTTTAAATTCTGTAATATTCTCGGTTATATAATCTGAACTTAAATTCTCGGGAATGTAAGAACTCTAAACGTATCCCCATCATGCAAGAAGTCACAATATCTAGAGTCTCTAGAGTCGAAGTTATTATGCAACAGCTTCGTTCAGTGACGTTAAAGTGTCAGTATTTTTTTTCGAGGGTTAAGAGTCTTTTGTTGATAAAATTTGGCAGGAAAAATGTTAACCTTTTTGAAAACAAGAATGAAATCATCGAAGTGTTTTGGACAATTAAGTTCGAGATTCTTTGCAAGTAGAAAAAATGATCTTGCTCTGAAGGTATTAAACATCTATTCTTCTCGTAAAGTGTCGTAAAAATACATAAAACTGGGTCACTTCAGAGATCCTCAAGGGAAAGTTGAGACATGGGATACTCCAATTCTGATTAGTGAAGCTCTACCGGAACTAGTCAATCTTTCATTGATTTTTATTGGCTTGTGTTGGCGCGATTTTCAAATTACAATTTTAATTTCCACATGATTAAATACAGAATATACACCAACACCGACCATCCAAAAAGATTGTAAATTATTGGGACAGTAATTATATTGATTTTCAAATAAATGAACTTTAAAATTTTCATAAACAAAAGAAATAGCTGTCCACGTAAACGGAACGGTCACGCAATTAGATATTTCAGAATGTGACGTCAACTGGCAAGATAACTGAACGCCGAGGGCCTCGAAATAATACAAATTGCATGGAACAACACTTCATTTCCTTAATAACTTAGAAAAGAGTAGTTTTTCACAAGAAGTGTACTTTGATATATATTTTTTTAATATTCAACTAATTAATTTAATCGTTTTTTTTCTACAAAAAAACACTTTGTTATTTAATTGAATGTAATTTAACTATTCCATTTTAGGTTGAAATTTGTTTGTTTTTTTAAGTAGAAAAATACCCATTTTGTTGAAAATTAATCTTGTTTCAAAATTTATATTTTTGTTTGAAAAATAATTTCTTTGATTGAAATTCTAACTACTTTTAAAAAAATTCATTTTTCTTTTACTTGCAAATTTGTGTTTTTTAGTTAAAAATTAATCTTTTCCGCTCGAAAATTATTCTTCTGGTTTGAAAATTCATCTATTTCTTTGTAAAATTTATGTCTGGTTAAACCATTTTT
Organism: Belonocnema kinseyi; assembly: GCF_010883055.1. Taxonomy (NCBI): domain Eukaryota; kingdom Metazoa; phylum Arthropoda; class Insecta; order Hymenoptera; family Cynipidae; genus Belonocnema; species Belonocnema kinseyi. Next base: position 1,667,436 of record NC_046657.1, read on the forward strand.
TTTTAATTCGTTGTTTTTTGGTTAAAAGTGAATTATTGTAACCGAAAACTTAAATTTAAATTATCAGTTAAAAATTACCTAATATTTCAGTAGATAATACATCTTTTTGGTACAAAATTATTATTCTTATTTTAAGATTCATCTTTTGGTTAAAATTTCAGTAGTGTAAGTTTAAAAAACTACTTTATTAAAACTCTTTTTTTTAATTCAAAAATGTTTTTCGTCCTAAAAATTACTTAAGCTATTCTATTTTCGGTTGAAAATGTATTTTTTTTATTGAGTTAAACATTAATTTTCTTTAGTTGCATATTCTTCTTTTTGATATAAAATATTTGGTTTGAAAATGCATCTTTTGGTTGAAAATTATTATTTCTTATACTGAAAATTTAAATATTTGGTTAAATATGCATGTATTTTTATGGAGAAATCGTATTTTTTATGGAAAATAATTCCTCTTGTTTAAAAATGCATCTTTTTGGTTGAAAATACAAGCATTCCAATGAAATATTTATGATTTCAGTTAAATATTTAACTTTCTGGTTGAAAATAAAACAAATTGGTTGAAATGTTAAACTCTTATCAAAAATTCATCTATTTCGTTTAAAAATCATCTATTCCAGTTGAAGATTCATCATTTTAGTTGAAAACTTATCACTTTGGTTGAAATTTTAGTTTTTTTTTAACAACCAGCGCTACCTAGCAGCTGAATGCATTCGAACTAAGTAGTTTTTAAATTTCCACAAAAAATTGAACAAAAATAAAATAAATTACGTTGCAATTACCCCTTTTTATTGCAGAAATCTTACCAAGTCCTTGGAGTTTCAGAAGACTGTGAAAATGAAAATTTAAGATTGGCTTTTGTCCATTTGGCGAAAAAATTTCATCCTGATAGTGGAACTCCCGAAGCTGATTCAATTAGATTTGCTGAGGTTTGAATTTATTTCACATGAATTGCTAATCTAAATATGCTTTTTTTCAAAAAATATATCTATCCTTTATCACTTTTCAAATAATATGAAATTTTTCTTTTTTAGATTGAGAAAGCTTACAGAGATATTCGGCGTTTCAGAATTACTGAAGCTGATAATCAGAAGAAGATTGAAGACTTGGACATTACAGTAAAAACTGATTTTTATTTTTTCAAATTTCCCTGCCGGAAGTAAAAAGGTTGAAAAAGATTGAACTATTCTGTTCATCTGAGTGGAATGCTTTGAATCCCTAAAACCCTCTCTTTTCCTATCCCCTCTCTCAATAACTTTTTATTTCTTTCGCTACCTTTCGTGGCCGAGGTCTCAGTCCATCTGTCTATTACGAATTTCAATATTTTTCAATCTCTTTTTATGTCTTCCGTAACCGAGGACCCTCATCTTTTTCTTTACTTCATTTTATCTCTGGAATATAAATTTCAATCTTTGTCTATATCCCGCGATTGAATACGCTTTTCATTTTTTATCCTTTAAAATTCGAGAATCCGTCCATTGAAAAAAGATAAATGTGAATTTAGATCGAAACAGAGATAAAAAAGAAACATAGATGTAGGATACGATGAGAAAGAGAAGAGATTTAAGAAGATAGGTGGCAATATATATTGAGGGAGATATAATAAAATATCGACGTGGTTAGATGAAGGACAATATGTGATACAGAAGAGGGTATTGCGAAAGATAAACTTGAATTTTCATTGAAAATGAGACAAAAAAAGATAGACATTGCTGGATGCAGAATACAACAGGATAGATAAGAGGAGATTAAAAAAGGTAGATGTGAATTCATAGTAACAGAGAGATAGAAAAATATTGACGTGCATCGATAAAGGGCAAGATAAGATAGAAAAGAGGGGAATGAAAAGGGTAGTCGGAAATTGAGATTTGCAGAGAGGTAGTAAAAGATTGGCGTGCTTAGCTGAAAGAAAGGATTTCCAGGATAAAAGAGGTTTTAATTAGCATTAAGAACAAAAATAGAAAAAGGATAATCACATCCGAAATGCTATGATAATGGACTAACTTAAAACAGCTAACAAAAATTGCTTATTGTATTTATTTAATTAAGTTCTTTGTATTTTTAGCACACTGCTCCTCAACATCGTCATTATCTGACGTACAATACAGGAATGGGAACTCCAAGTGAAAGACAAAGAAGAAACGCAGTTGAAAGAGCACAAAAAGCTGCAGAACACGTGCTGGAGCATAAAATTCAAAAATTACAAATCACAGACGAAAAATCGATCATCGAAATTGACAAGAGTCGTGCCGAAGATATAAAAACCCGTTTCGGAATGGATCGTCTCGTAGAAGATTTAATCCAGGAAGCAATGTCCAAAGGAGAATTTAATGACCTGTCAGGCACAGGAAAACCCTTAAAAGATGATGTTTCAATGCAAAATCCTCATATCGACTTCATCACTTACAAATTAAATGAGGTATAGAAAAATTTATTATTATAAATTATACTCAGCCAACATTCAAAATTCTTCTTTCTTTCGTTGACTAAGAATCCTGATATCAGCTGTCAGACTACTTACTACTTAGAATTTCGAATCGCGCATCCCCTTAAAAATATTAGTCTTTCTAGCAAATCACAGCGCAAGCGCGGTATGCTGTTCGTCCGACAATTGTAGACATTGACGTGGTGAGAGCGAACCAATCGCGGGAAACCTCCTTCAAGCGGCATCGACGAAACAGTCCTTGCTAACAAAGCCCCACTCACCTGATGCACCACTGCGAAGTGAAGTCCATTAGCCCCTTGAGTAGAGTTGATGCCACGTAGTATGAATTTTAGTCGTACGCCGAGGGGCATTGGCTCCATATGGCTTCAGACGCATGTATATTTTGGATCGTAAAATTATAAAAAGATAATCAAAGTTCATCTTTATCTTGTTTGCCAGGGCGCATATCCTTGAACACAAGCAAAAGATTTGCTTAAGCTTAAATCGTCACTTCCTTTTAGCAAAATCAAAGCGGAGCCGTATGTCAAACCTAAAAGAATTCTTAGTGCTTCAATTACCAGCGATTACACCATGTTTCTGACATGTCTCATCCAATTAAGTACCGAGATATCCTAAAGACATTATTAGAATGTACCTCTATGTCATGTGACTTGATGTCTTTAGGACATCTTTGGGAACTTTTCATGTCTTTAAAAGGTCCTCAAGACACCTTCAAGACGTCCGCGAAAGACCTTCATTAGGATGCTATCCTACGCTGTGCCAATGTGAGGCTCCACAGGCAATTTAAACCGACGCTAACTTTGCAAAAAATCACTCAGCAAACTATAGAGGATGTCCAGTGGGCAGCCAATTTGGTGACGTTTTTACGACATCGTTACGACATCTTTACGACATCCTATGTACATTTCGTTTTGGTATCTTTACGGTGTCGTAAAAATATCGTCAGATCATACGACTTATTTACGATATCGTAAAGACACCTTAACGACATGGACATATGATGTCGTAAAGTTATGGTAAAGATGTCGTAAAGACGTCGCCAGACTTTGTATCCACTGGGTGCTTCGCCTTCAAGAAAGACTCTAAACAACCGATTAAAAATATTACTAAAACCACCAAAAATCCAAACGAAATATCAACCAGCATGCTACCAGCATCATAGATTTGACCAAACAAAAGTACTCCTCAAGAACTTTCACCTCCCGTTAGATACACTCCACTGCAGAGTACACCGTTTTATAGTACTGCAGTAGCCTCAAAAGCATTTAAACCTAAAACACGTAAGACTAAAATCCGAATTAAACAGGCAGCAAAAAGACGAGAGAATTAAAGTTAAAAAGCCCACCACCTCTAAAAAACAGGCCCCGCATAAAGTAATCCCAATCTAGTAATTATATTTACTCAAAATAGAACCTCGCAAACTATCCAAACCATTTGAAGTAACCTTTTATGAAAGGAGCCACTGACATAATGACGAGTAAAATAAACATCAACGAAGCTATTACCTTACATCTTCCAAGATTGTAAATAAAATACTAAAACTTGCTATTGAAAATGCCTCCTTTCAATAACTATATCCTGAAAATCATTTTCTGGAACTCTCAGAGTATCCTAAAAAAAGACAAGAATTAGCCATGCACCTAAATCTACTGAAATAACATCACTATTGGCATGCTTAACGAAAATCTACTATTTGAATGCACAAAAGTACGTGGTTATATAATATATAGAAATAATATTAACAGAGGAACAGCTATTTTAATGAAGGAAAATATCGAGCACCACAAATTAATAATTATTGAGCTTAAAGCACTCAAAGTTACTGCTACACAAATAAAAGTACACAGGGAAGCCATGTGCTATCGTCTCGCTTTACCAGTCTCCCCCTCGCAAATTTATTTAAAATATTACAGAAACAATTTTCAACTAGCAGTCCTTAATAATAGATGTAGGTCATCTAAACGCCAAACACCTAACTTGGAATAGTAGAACAGCAAAAAAAAACTAAGAAAATGATTCGAATTCATAAATCTGACCTCATCGATTTTGCAGTAACCAGAAATAACTACTTCAACCCCGACACTCCTGAATTTCATATTAGTGCATATTTAATTTTTAGGGTAGTTTATTCATGATAGCGGTTGTTTTTGAACAATTGCGCCGGGGGTCATACAAGAACCTTTAATGAGCCTTCAATTCTGATATACTCAGTTTTATGATTAGTGCATATTTAGTGCACTTTATCAGCACTTTTAAGTAACGGGTAGTTTTTTAATGTCAAGTGATCGTTTTGGAAAAGTGATTTTGGAGGCGTTGGAGAGTCTAAAATGTGCCTTCAATTCTGGTGTACTCACTTTTATGATCAGTGCGTATTTAGTGCTTTTTGTGAGCAATTTTAAGTAAGGAGTAGTTTTTTTATATCAAGGGATGGTTTTGGAAGATTGATTTTGGGGGCTTTGGAGAGCCTAAAATGAGCCTTCAATTCTTATGTACTCAATTGGGCGAAGTGGTACTTCCAGCCCTACCCACCTAATTTATCAATTTTTGTATGAATCAATTAGTTGCTTTGTTTTTAAATTGGAGACAGACTACGTCAGGTTTAGAATTTCAAAAATTGAAATTATTGCGTCAGTAGAGTCAATAACATCGCCTCGTTTTATTAAACTTCTATATTTTTCACGCTTTCTCTGTTAATAAACTATTTCTTATTATTACGTACAGTCTTAAGTAAATTGATTTATTTTTGTATCAAGCAATTAATTACTTTTTTTTTTAATTGGAGGCAGGCTACGTCACGTTTAGAATTTTACAATATGACCTTATTGTGTCAGTAGAGTCAATAATGTCACACTATCGCCTCGTTTAATTAAACTTTTATATTTTGCACGTTTTTTATTTTAATAACTTTTTAAAAATTATTATGTAAATTCTTTAATAAATTCGTTGATTTTCGTATCAAGCAATTAATTGTTTTGTTCTTAAATTGGAGACAGGCTACGTCGCATTTTTATAACCTTTCTCCAGTTATTGTAGACAGTAAAAATAATTTTCTTTTTACCAAGCAATTAGTTTTCTACTATTAAATTAATTTGTTACCTCCACTAATCTAATGAGTAATTTTCTACGAATTTTTAGTACCTCGCTTTTCGCTAATCGAATCTGGAAAATTTCACTAACAATTAGTTAAATTTTATTAGTTTTAATTCAAACAGTAAAAAAGCCTAAAACCTAAAATATACTTCTCTAAGTAGCCTTGTAATTTTTTATAAATCTCCACTCTCCTACAAGTCTAAATTATCAAATTATTAAAAAATGTGATTTGGCAACAATATGTGGGCTTTAAAAACTTCTTAACAGATTGTCTATAGTATAGTAAAAAACAAAACAAAAATAAAACAGACACTATTATCGTCTCCAAGTTTTATTATTATTTTATTTTTATTTTCCCTAAGTCAGCTTTAATTATATTTTAAACACTAAGCGCTACTTTTTTTCAAATGAAATTTTATTTTACACCAAATTTAATAAATTAAACAGCATTTCATTCTGCATGCACACTTTTATTTACAAAATGAGTGCCGCTTAGTATCTAAAAAGTATAATATGCTATTATTCATTTATTTAAATCAGGCGATTGAATTTGGAGTTTAGAGCTTGCGTTCAATAGAATTAAAAAAGCGCAATACAGTGATTTCTTGCTTATTCCAAGGCGTACCTATTATGAAGCTTACTTATTCCAAGTCCCACTTTCTGGGATATTTCAAGTTGCGTAGTTCCGTCACCTCCCACCACAGTCCCTGTACGATCTCCTTCACATTTGCAGCTATACCCTCGCATGATCATGACGTCATACTAAAATACTGAATGCGC
>NC_046657.1:1673761-1677567 GCF_010883055.1 Belonocnema kinseyi
AGACCCGAACTCTGAATGTAAATAGTATTAGCAATAAACCTTCCGCTTTACTTTTAAAATGATACTCAACTTCCGATATAAGGACCACCAATTTACTGCGTTCCTAAAACAGCTGACCTTGCCTGGGATCGAAATGTGGTGATGTTCGGGGCCGGCAGTGCGCAAATATTGCGTATTATTAGAAAACGGTTCAGACGACCCTGATTGTTAACGTTTGGAGACCTTTGACTAAAGATCAAGGCCAGCGCGAGCTATATCCCCGAAACCAGTCTTAAGTCGAAAGTTGAGTGTACTCTGCTTTTCCTTTTGTCTCAACCCACAGACTGTCCTCATTTCTTAATACTTTGATTTGAAAACTTCGTTTTTATAGGTCTTGATAAAAAATGGTTTTACTCCCGAGTGGATTCGATTGTCAAAGGAGATAAAAGAAGAAATAGAAGATCTAGAAAAAAATTTGACTGAAGCGAGGAACAAGTTAAGTGAGCCCCTAGACATAAAAAGTGAACAACTTTGGAACCTTACTTTGGAAAATTTAAAAGAGACCGAAAAAGATATTAACAATAAAATTGACAAATATAATTTTCTCGTCCCGATTCTGCAGAAACAACGGTTTAAGATTAATCTTCAGAATATTGCCGAAACAATTTTATCGAAGCCTTGTGATCTGAAAATCAAGGAAAAAAAGAACAGGGAAAATTCAAAAGGTTCTAGTAAATCTGATTTTCACTTGTTTGAGACGTTGTTTTCTATTTTCAGCAAATGAACAATAAGATAGAATAAAATACATTGCAAATTTTTGTCCTGAATTTGTATGCTTATCCCTGCAAAATTTGTTCAAATTTACGCAAAAATGCATGTTTTTTTGTTTGAAAACAAAAATAATTTCTGGTTCCGCTAGTCCCATGAAGCCTAACACGTATTTCCCATGAGAAAAAAATAAGTTTTTGTAAATTTTATTTAGAATCGTCAATAATAGGTGTATAAAATTGACCCAAAAAATTTCTCTCCATAATTAGCCATAGAATACGAATCAAAAAGTACTTTCCAAACCTAACCCCCATAAGTCTGTTTTATAGGGTTCTGCAAAACCTCCCTTTGGGGTTTGCGAGGTTTCGCCCCAATTATTATTTTCTGGCCGTTTTTTTACATTCAAATTGTTTCTTCCATATACAAAATATTACTTTATAATCATAATTAGATCTTTAAATAAATTTTAAAACAATTTATTATTAATTACATACATTTTCTCTTAAAATAGAGTAAAAAAAGTCGCCGGTTTTCCGTATGTTTCAAATTTTCAGTTCGAGCTGGGCAATACTAAATTCAGTTAAAAAAGAATAATTGTTTAAGAAATTAATTATTATTTATAATAGTTACATAATTGGATAAATATTTGCAGGGATAAATAATCCCTTTGAATGAATGTTAATAAAGTATTTTTAAAGCTTTTTTATTGTTAATAACTATCTTATCTTAAAGTAATATTATGAAATTCTAGTTTTTTCTATATTTTTAAACTTTTTTTTGGCTTTTCAATTATGAAAAAATAATAAAGAAACATCAAGCAGAGTCATTTTGTTAAACAATCGCTTTCTTTTGATCTGCGGTTAAATTAAAGTTTATTTGATATTTAAAGAAATTTCTTGGTAAAAAAAAATTAATTATACATAGTTACTCTCTCTCTATTTCTGATGGGTTTATGATGGATAGTTCAGGTATATTTATAATGGCTTTGCCTTTTGACCCTCACTTGAATATTAAGTATCAGGGAGAGAGCATTGTAGTTTCGTCGATGTTCCTACCTGCTCAAAGTCTTGCCTTAATAAGGGTGCTGTAATGCCGAAACGTTGTTTATTATTTTTTACAAATGTTTTTTACTGTGATTTAACAATAAAAATAAAAAAGACCACAAATTAACCTTAAAACAGGAAAATTTCTTGATAACAGAATTTCAAATGAAATATTTTAAAATCAAATTTAAATACAGGGGAGGACATCTAATTAGTCAAGCTATTTTTTTACTAAATGTATCTGGATGCGGGAAAGTTTGCTTTTCGTCCCATAAGAGTGAGAAAGATGAAAAGCACGAAAAAAGTACAAAAAATATCTGTTTACCTTTTTAAGTAAGTAATGCGCGTTTTTTTGTTGCTAAAACGGTTTATTGAGGGCTCCTGATTAAAATCCTAAGTTTTCTAGAAATTGCACCCGTGTTTCTCTGAAATATTTGTGAAAAAAGTTCCAAAAATCATGTTTGAAATCCAAAATTAAACTAGAGGAAATTCTAGAAAATATGAAGGAAAAAACCTTTTATCTTTAATAAGTGCCGAGTTATGGTCCTCACAACAACCCGACTTTTTTTTTAATCAGGCGAAAAATCCCAATTCTGAAGTTTGTCGATATATAGATAAATCTTTATTTTCAACCTGCTAGTCTTAAGAAATTGACTTGCTTACACTTCCATTTTTTACAGAATTCTCTTAAAACTACCTCTTAAAAATTAAAATCCATCCGCACCTTATATATAATCCGCTCGCTTTTATAGTCTAGCCTTCCTCGCTCCTCCTCGCCTCGCCCGGCACGCATGTCGCTGTTTTCTGGCTATGTCTCGCATTGCAAGCCTCTGTTCCGCTGCCAACACCTAATACTTATCTACTATTTACAATATTTACAGTTTTCTTACACCTACTTCCTCCCCTATTTACAATTTTCCTCCTTCCTTATCCGACTCCATTCCACCTCTTTACATTTCTCCAAAAAGTGCTCCAATTTTGCATACCCCTTCCCGCACAATTCACACAACTTCATATATCTAGAAAGCCAGAATCTATTAAAATCCTCCATGCAGACGTATCTCATTCTCGCTATAAGCTTCTGATTTCCTTGCTCCTCTTTCTCACACAAATATTGCGCTCTTTCCCTCAGCATAAACCACACATAATTTTCGTTAAACCTTGACTCTCTTATTCTCTTCTCTCTTTCTAACTCCTCTTTCTCCATGCTATTCTTTTGAACCAACTGATATACATTCCGTCCTTCCTCGTGCATCCTTCTAACTTCATCCATGTGCAATCCATTCGTTCTAAAATACCTTTCCCTTTCCACCTCTATCTTCGCAAACCTGCGTCTGTTCTCCTCCCACCAACACTCCCTAACCAGCTTACTTCCCCCCTCTTCTAAAAATTCCTCATCATACATACACGCTGGACTCCCCGTTATAATACCTAAACTCGTTCTTCCTGCCTCCCCCCTGATAATATAGGTCGGCGTATTTCTTGCCAACCCCAGTGTCCACTTTACACACTTCTCTTGTATCCTATTTACCTCCTCACTTACCTTCCACCCCCACACCTCTAATCCGTAGAATAACACACTTATCGCTAGCGAATAAAGCAATTTAATTCTACTTACAAAATCCTTTGCGAACAACCTTTTTTCAAGCTCCAACACCTACCTCATCGCCGCATTTGCTCTTCTCGCCCTCTCTTTTATATGACCATCCACTCCCCCATTACTCCGAAATAGAAAGCCCAGGTATACAAAGTCTCTCACCTCCTGCACCTATTTTCTCTTCCACTTCCACTCCCCTCCCGTTTCTCTCCCACCTCTTTTCCTGAACACCACAACCCTCGACTTGTCCGGATTTAACTCTAACCTACGACGATGGATCAAATATAAACCGGAATTTAACAAATACTTTTCTTAGGCAATCGCAAGCACTCTCACAGTGTAGGTTCTTGTATTGTAGTGTATTAGGAGTGGGTAAAACGCTTGGTGAGCTGTTTGACTCAGTCAATTCGTCAGTACAG
>NC_046657.1:1677667-1683235 GCF_010883055.1 Belonocnema kinseyi
AAGGAATTAACAAGCTTCCAAACCGCTGGAAGAAATGTGTAGAGCGTGAAGGAGACTATGTAGAAAAATAATCAATAGTATTTTTGTATTGTTTTATAAATACATAAATATTAAAAAAGAATTCCGGTTAGTATTTGATACACCCTCGTATTTTTGTCCAAGAATCTTCTCAACCTGTTCATCATCTCCTTTTAAGTCTTTTCCCTCTTTGCTAACAGTACTATGTCATCTGCATATGCGGGTGACCATATCCTGACACCTCTTACCCTAACTCCTCCTACCACTGCGGCCGCTAGCTTACTTTTTATATCCACGATTAAAATGGCAAAAAGCATTGGGCTAAGCGGGCACCCTTGCCTCAAACCCTTATCCATTCAGAAAGCCTCAGAGATTCCCTCCCCTCATCTCACCCTATATTTCGCATCCTCATAGACCTCCCCCTACCTTCTCAATCAGGCCTCTTTCCACGCCCCTCACTTCCATTACCTCCCACAGCCTGACCCTATCCACCGAAGGGAACGCATCTTTTAGATCTACAAAAAACGCGTACACTTTGGCACACTTTTTGATTAGTTCTCTATCTACCGTGTGCTGCAACCTAATTCGTCTATAATTTTCCTTCCTCTCCCTATCCCCTTTTTTATACAGTGGTACGATCAACCCCTCGCTCTCTCGAGCCTCTTGGGAATCCCTCCCCTCCATACTTTTTTCACTACCCCCTTCACCCAATTCTAAAGTTTGTATCTCTGAGGGTGTCTGCATAGATAGGGGGTTAAGGCAAGGGTGTCTGTTCAGCCCAACGGTTTTTGCAATTTTAATCGCGGATATGGAAAGTAAGCTAGAGGCCGGAGTGGAGGGAGGAGTTGGGGTAGGGGCATTCAGGAAATGATGACTCGCATATGCAAATGACATAGTGCTCCTAACAAAGAGCGAAGAGGCTATAAAGGAAATAATAAAAAGGTTGAGAAGATGCTTGGACAAAAAAAGGTTAGAGTTAAATGCGAGCGATTCGAAGGTTATGGTGTGCAGGAAAGAATGTGGGAGAGATAAGGGAGAGGAATGAAAGTGGAAATGAAAGGTGGTACAGGAAGTGAAAGAATTTGTGTATCTGGGCTTCCTCTTTCGTAGGAATGAGGGTGTGGATGGTCATAATAAAAGAGAGGATAAGAAGGGCAAATGTGGTAATGAGGCAGGTGTGGCGGCTGGGAAAGAGGTTGCCTGCTGATCATTTTGTAAGGAGAATAAAATTGCTCGATTCGCTAGTGTTGAGTGTCTTATTTTATGGAGTGGAGGTGTGGGGATGAAAAGTGAGTGAGGACGTAAATAGGATACAGAAGAGGTATGTAAAGGGGGCACTGGGGTTGGCAAGGAATACGCCGAATTATTGTAACGGATTTTCTTCTATCGTTACGTACGTTATTTTTATCTATTTATTATTTTACCTCAAACACACTAGATTTTAATTTATTTGAAATTTTAAGTCGCGATTGATTTAAAATTGCTATCTTGGAAACGTCTAATTAGATTCATCTTAAGAAAATAGAGAAAGCCTGAGTGATACGTTACACCACAATTTAATGTTTATTATGCAATGAGCACAAATTTTATATAACAGGTGATAGAGTTCTAATTGAGACAAGAATGCAGATACCTAAAATCTTTTAATACGTAAGTTTACGCACACATACAATGAACGGCATTACTTCACACAGATATATCAACAGATAAATATGAGAATCCTTTCGAATAAAAAATAAAGACACAATGTGTTCGTTCAAAAATGTTCAGCCATTTAAAATCATGGTCTTTTTCAAAAAGTTAAAAATAAATATGTACAGAGGGGGGTTACTTATCGTTCGGCTGATGAAGCAGTTTGGCGGTTGCGTTCCCGCCTGGATTCGCGTAACTGGAGGCACAAAGTTCTCCCTGATATCGCTGATTTTGGAATTAGCCCTCCGATACAATAATAAACATCTGGAGATAGAGAATAGAAGACGCTCCCTGAGTAATCAATGGGGTCGATTAAAATATTGAAGGTGTTCATCGCAAAGTCGCTTCACAAGATATGTTCAGTTGCTGGATAAGTTGATAAAAAAAGAACCCCATTTTTAAGTTTGAAAGGATATAAAGCATCACGCTGAAACAAATGATTACGTAACAAAAACGGTTTGAACTTCTTTTCACGGAGATATAAAAAATCACACACGTAATAATTGAACTATTATTAAATAATACCTGATGGACGCCAAAGTCACATCTCGGTCAAACGCGGTGCTGGCCAAGACCCGCTGGTATGCGAAAGTAGAGTAATTGAATAATTATAATGAGGTTACGTTTCGAAAGCGAGGAAAGCTATAGCCTCCGTTTATTATCAATATGATGTATGAAGGAGAACAATCGTAGAGGTGGGAAAATGGAGGTGAAAAGGGGAAGGTATTTTAGAGCGAATGGATTGCAGATGGATGAAGTGAGAAAGATGCACGAGGTAGGAAGGCAGGTATATGAGATGGTTAAAAAGAATGGCATGGAGAGAGAAGGCACAAGGGGAGGAGAGAATAAGAGAGTCAAGGTTTAACGGGAACTATGTGTGGATTATGCCAAGGGAGAGAGCGCAATATTTGTGTGAGAAAGGTGAGAAAGGAAGTCAGAAACTTATGGCGAGGATGAGATGCCGATGCATGAAAGATTATAATAGGTTCTAGCTTTCTAGATATACGAGGTTGTGTGAATTTTGCGGGAAGTTGTATGGAAAATTGGAGCACTTTTTGGAGAAATGAACAGAGGTGGAATCGAGTGGGATAAGCATGGATGTATTGTTGCATGAAAGGGGTAACAAAAGGCCAACAGCATGGGTGAGGGGGGGGGGGGGGGGGGGGGGGGGGGGTGTTGGGTAAGATGGAGAAGAAGAGAAGGAAGAGGAATGGAGAGGGAAAGATTGTAAATAGGAGAGGAAGTAGGTGTAAGAGAATGGTAAATATTGTAAATGGTAGATAAGTATGAGGTATTAGCCGCGGAGACAGAGGCTGGTAATGCGATGCAAAGCTTAAAAGTAGCGACATACGTGCGAGGCGAGGCAAAACTAGGAAGATTGGGCTATAAAAGCGAGCAGCTTAAAGATAATGTATGGATGAATTTTAATTTTTTTTGAAATAGTTGTATGGAAATTTGGTAAAAAATGGAAGTGTAGGCAAATCAATTTTTTAAGACTAGCAGACCGAAGAATAAACTTGTATCTACAAAAAAAGTTCCAAACGTCAATTAAAGTAGATGAAATTTCGAGTAATTCTAAAAAAATGCAATGACCTAGCTCCAATAGGTGTTAAGTTATGAACTTACAAAGTTGAATACTTTAGACCTATTTTTCAGGGCAAATTACTCGTATTTAGTTTCTTCAAAATACTTTGCTTCTCGCTGAAACTACGTAAGTGGTGAAAGATAAAAAGTTGTAGGGCAGAAAATTATGCAGAAATTAAAAAAAAAATTCTAGCCTTCATAGACCTAGAGTTATGACTTCAACAAAAAATTACTTTTTGCTATTTTGAGCAATTTGTAACTAAAAAAGTGTTGTCAAAACTGCTTGTATCGTACATATCCTACATAAAAATGTTAAGAGCACTTCGCACAAGAAAAAATTATTGTTAATTGTTGATAAAAAAAGAATATGTAAAAAAATTAATTACATAAGAATGTAAGTGATAGAGAAACCAATTAAATAATTGAATAATTGCTTGACTGATAAGTGACTAAGCAGGAAGGTACTTCCGATGTCCCTCGCTGATTTGATTATCCCTGATATATGTAGTAGTACTCGAAAAAATAAGCAACAAGTATTTCTTATCTGCGGGAAACACTGTAAGGGGGTAAAGCAGCCCCTCAAAGATAGGGGTCTCAAGTGTCGATTGTATAGTTTTGTATATAAAACCCAAATTGATTTCGATCAAACCTATTGGATCAAACCTATTTGAAAGATTTTTTTTGCACTTGAGACAAAAATAAAGTTGAGTTTCCACAACCAAAAATTTAAAACAAACTTAATGGGGGTAGCTACCCCTAAACCTTTTTAGTTTGTGTCTATGATGATAAATACTTTCCCTACACAAAGACAATTAGGAAAATAGTTTTATAACGAAGGAAGTTAGATAAAGTTCATCCAATATGAATAAAAAAATTACGCCGGAGTGAGCCAACCCAACATATTTTCAAATACGCTGAAAATTGCTAAACTCAAAGGAAAAGATGTTTTAAAAAATATATATTTTAATTCAGAAAAAAATTAAGTTGACGTTTTTCAAAAAATAGTATATTGAGCTACAAATGCGGAAAGTAGGCAGTTCCACACGAGTGTGAAGTTAGCTGTACGAGCCAGAGAGGAGTCGAAGGGGAGTTGTAGGCGAGTTGTAAACGAGCCGGAAACGACCCGAAGATGAGCCGATGGCAAGTACTGTAAACTTCACAAAAGTTCCAACTGCCTACTTTTAGCTCCTGTAGCACACGATATTTTTTCTAACGAATGCGGAAAATTTTCGATTTGAGAAACAATAAAAGCCAATTTTCTGAAAATGTATGGTCATTTTTGGAAAGTTATGATAAAATTACAAAAATTACCTAAAAATTCCGGACGTTTTTGGTAAATTTGTAAATTACCAAACATTTATAGAAATTTAGTGTATCTGAAGCTTTTTGGCAAAAGTTCAAAAATTTCCAAAATTTATGAAAATACATGGAGAATTTGCTAAATTTCAAAAATTTTCAGAAATGTATCAAAAATGAGCAAATTACCGATAATTTCAGATATCTAAAATTTTCGGTAATTTACAGGCTCGGCCAACTCTGTTGAAAATAATTGGCGACATTTAGCGCACTCTGCGATGAGCAGGAGAACTTTCCCGAGTGTCCATGTGTTGGTGCATGTATATGTATACGACCATCCTTATATGTGTTGCATCTCAAAATAATTAACCAAAAACGAAAAATAAAGACAAAATAAAGCAAATAAGAATCACAAAGTGAGAAATAAAAGATAATTAGAATTCTATTTCTTTTTTTTTGTGTCTCTTTAACTTCATTTTGCCCTTATTTTTATGAAAAGAAATTATTCCATTACGATTGAAGAAGTACGATGCAATTTTCATTTTTTAGTAAGCAACTTTGATTTACAGTTTACAAATTTTTCTTGGCATATTATTTTGAAAATCGTTAACATATTGAACGTCGTGTTGGGAACTTATGACCTATCACTTGCTTGTCATTAATTTTTTAAAGTCCAGAACTACTTACTGAACACGTTTTTTTTATCCAATTTAAATAATTGTGTGACTGTCACCCCGCGCCTAAGTTCTTCAAATTTGCCATTTTCCATTATTGAGTTGGCCGAGCCTGGTAATTTATGATAATTTATCATTTCGAGTATGTCCAATAACTATTCACAACTCACAATTAGTCTCTCAAGCGTCCAATCATAATGAAGCTAGGTTATGATTTCGATTGTCCTGGAAAGTAAATCGGACTCGAAATGCGCAAGCGCAACCAAAGATATTATAAGCCTAGATGCCGCACGGTAGGTCGGAG
>NC_046657.1:1683335-1689002 GCF_010883055.1 Belonocnema kinseyi
TCTAAATCTAAATAAATTTTTGCATGCATCCAGGTGCTGCCCTCTTCAACTTTTCGACGTTTGTATGACAAACGCGTCCTTTGCCTACGTCTACGGGAGAGGTGGGACCAAGTCGCACATTGAAAGCCAAACTGAACGAGCCGGTGATTTTCTGTTTCTCGATTCTCGCGCTTGCCTTCACCAGCCATATCTATAGTTGACTCGGATCTGTCTCTGCACGCCGAAATTTATTATTATGTTAGAATTAATTAATTTCTTTTACGTTTTCTTTTTTAAAGGGCATTTTCGAGATACTAAAAAAAAAGTTTTAAAAAATTCGTTTCATATTTTAGAATTGTAGCGAAATTTAAAAAATATAATTTTTACAAAAATAGTGAATTCATGGTTCCAATACTTCACTGTATAAATTTCATCTACATGTATTTTTAAATCCTAAAATATTTTATTATTTTTTCGCATATTTGATGTATAACTGAAGTAATATTTACATTTCTCTGTAGTGTTGAATTGACCATTTACATTTAATTCCGAGGAAAAATTTAAAGTTTTCACTACTCATTTAATTATTTATCAAAATTGTATTAAAGTTCTGTTTTTTTATTATTATTTAAAACTTATAATCTTTTTCTGATAATTTGAATAATTGCAAAAACCAGTAACTAGACTGTGCCTTGCACATTAAAATTTAATTTTAAAAGTTTGAGGAAAGTTAACCACTTGCAATTATTATGCTCATCAGAATTCACAACTTCGAAGAAATCCAAATAGTTTATATAAATAATTCAAGGAATCGAAGAATCCAACAAAATTCAAAAAACATATAAAGCAACTCAGGCTATTACAAAAAAGTGGAAAAGGAAAGAATTCCAAAGGATTAAAAGAATTCAATAATTTTTTGCGCAACGGGAAATGACCGGAAATTTGTTTCCTTGATTAAAACGGCCACCTGTATTTCTTAGTATTTTAAAAATTATTATATTCATTGGTGTTTTCCTGTAAAAATAGTTATACTTTTTCGTACTTATAACAAAATTCTTACAAAGAATTGAAAAATTTCGGATTTTATTTATTTCTTCAATTGAACTTTTTTAAAAATTTGCAATAACAAAGAAAAAGTATCCAATTAGGGGTTTTAAGTGTTCAAAAATCGTGATTTATTTTTTTCATAAATAGTTTCGGAATAATTTTCACATTGTACACATCAGCTGGTTTTTAGATAAGAAAATCACGAAGAGGATCACAGAGTCTTTTATTATCTCAAACTTGAGCGTTTTACGCTATGACTTACAGCTAATAAAACCCCTCGCATAATTTATTATTTAAAACACACTTTCAATTGATTTTAATGCAATATGAAATTCCTTGAATCCCTAAGATCTAAAGTCAAAATACATGATGCATTTTCAACAAAGAATATTTATTTTCAAATAGACAAATTAATAGACAAATGCAATTTTGAGAGAAAAAAGTAATTTTTAACATAAAAAGAACAAATTGTCAACAAAAAACTTCAATTTTAAGCCAAAGAGGTAAATCTTGCAGAAATATGATTAAAAAAAAATAGATTTAACAAACACGAAAAAAAAACACGGAAAAGTTCATTTACAAACGAAACGAATCCTACTTTAATTTTCTACCATATTGTCAAATCATTATTCAAAATAGACTAATTTACACCTGAACAATTGAATTTTTAATAAAAAGACGATGTAAAAAAAAATCAAGAAAATTAATTTTCAACCAAAAAGATGAATTTTCTACCAAATAATAAAATTTTAAACCCATAAATTATAAATTTCTAATAAAAATGGAAAATTGCATTTTCAGATAAAATATTAATTTTGAACAAAACAAAAACCCAAAATGTCAAGAAAATTGTTACAAGAATAAGAGGAGTCCTAAAAATATGAATCTTTAATGATAAAGTTAAACTTTTAACCAAGTCGTTTAATTTTCAATTAAAGAAGGTAAATTGCGAACCAAATAGTTAAATTTTTAACCAAAGAAATGAGTTTTCCAGCTCTATATTAATGATCTATCAAAATAAGACGAACTTTTAACAATATATATTAATTTTTAACACAATTTTTGAATGTTAAAGCCGGGAGGAAGATTTACCTACAAAAAGGTTGAACTTTCAACTAAAAATATGATTTTTTAAGAAAAAAGTTAATTTTCTGCCAAAAAGTTAAATTTTCATTAAACCAGTTTATTGGTTATAAAAATTGTTTACTTTGAAATAAAAAACAGTTCCATTTTTTATAAAAAATGATAAACTTTCGACGCAGAAAATTTATTTTCGGTAGAAGAAGACAATTTTTTTAGCAAAATACATGAATTTTTAATAAGAAAGGAGCAATTTTAAAGAAGAAAATGTTAATTTTTAATAAAAACATCAATTTAAATTAAAAAATGAAATATTTACCTGGTTAGTTAAAGAAAATTAATTCTTATTTTTAAAAAACGAATTTTCAATAAAATTGTTACATTTTTAACAAAAGAGTTCAGCCTAAAAATGACTTTTTAACCGCAGAATATTAATTTTCTAAAAATAGAATAGTTAAATTTTCGACCAAAGAGGTGAATCTAAAAGCAAAAGAATAATTTTTTAACAAGGTAGTTCAACTTTTAACCAAGCTTCTGAATGCCTAACAAAACAAGATGACTTTTTAACAAAATAGTCGCATTTTTTACAGAAAAATAAAATTTTCATCTGAATATTAGAATTTTGAACCAAACGAGTTGAATCCCGAACCACAAATATAATAGTAGACTTTCTACCAAAAAGCATTTAAGCAAAAAAAAAACGAGAAAAAGGGGTTTCTTAAAAACAGATAAAAAAAGAATAATTCTTTAAAAGTTAATGATAAGGAAACATACTGAATGTTATCTAAGTTCGTAACTTTTCTTCCACTGACAAGTATATTGAGACTATACTTAAAAAACTTTATTTTCAGTTTTATTTATATTGGATAAAATATCAATATTACTGAGAAAAGTAACAGCGTTTTACTTTAAAGAATTCAAATGATTTAAAGCTGAAATTAATAAAAAAAATAAAAAGGCCTATAATTTTTTTATTTTCAACATTTATGATTGAGAAAGTATAAGAAAAGAAAGGTCCGAAAAGTCTAAAAAGAAAGGACAAGTTCATTAAACAGCCATTTGGTATAAAAATTCCAAAAGTTGGAGCATTTGAAAAAATATTGGACCATTTTTTTATACTTAAAATTTTTATTTACGGCTATTAATAGTACTCAGAAAGCCAAACAATTTATCCCGATGACTTTTTTATACAAAAAAAAAAAATTCCCAGAGTTATAGTATTTTCAAAATTTCTAATATAAATCGAAAATCAAAATTTTAAGCTAATCAACGTACGATATGAAAAAAAGGAGTAAATAAAAACATTGCTTTTTAAAAACCCTACAATATTATTATAAAACTTTTTCCGATTTTCTTGTAAAATCGAAAATTCCAATTCTTATTGCACGAAAAATAATGAGAAATGAAAAATCCCATTTTGTGATCAAACTAGGCAGGATACGAGAGAAAATGAATAAACGAAAATTGTGATCTCAAAAAAGATCTACAAATTCGTTAACAATCACTTTTTGACAGAACGCGTCCTTTTTGTTTTATTCGCGAAAAATAATATTGAAATTCTAAAAAAAAAACTTTGTCAAAAAATGATACAATTTACGAAAAAAAAATGATTTAACAAAAATTGTTTAGCCGAAGAAGAGCTATAAATTTTGTATGAATTACTTCTTGACATGACACGTAGTTTTGGTTTTAATCATAAAAATGGCATTAAAAATAAAAATAAAAAATTTGTGGAAAAACAACAAAATGTAAAAAAACAAATTGATAGAAAAAAGTTATTCGCCCAAAAAAGTGATACAAATTTGTATTTATTTATTACATTCTTATTATTTATGATGGAAAAAGTATTGGAATTGCCCGAAATTTGACACCACAATATTTAAATTTTGAACCAAATGACGCAAAATACGACAAAAATTCTCAAAGAGAAATGATAAGTTTTGAAAAATCCTACCAAATTTCTTTTAACTACTTTTTATTAGGTCTCGTAATTTTGTTTGATCGTAAATAATATATGCAGAAAATCTAAAATACCAATATTACGCGAAAAGACGTGAGATACGTAAAAAGGGTAAAAGAAGACTTGTAAGACATTTTGCTTTATATATAGAAAATAATATGAAAACCAAAATCCTATTATTAGCATAACAACGCAAAACAGAGAAAAATGTTTTAAAAAAGTATTGTATTTTTTAAATTTATTTTAAGGTGGTTCAGAAAATATAAATTTACAACTGTCTGTCAAAAAACGAGTGCGCAGCGCGAGTGTCACGCTAATATTGTGTACCTCAAAGCATTTTAAATGCAAAGAATAAATATCTGAGCGCGAGTTGAGGGAATCAACAGACGTGCGCCCTAGGCGCGCTCAAACTTGCGAGCCACGGGCACAGCGCCCAATTGGAATGTGCCCGCGACAATAAATAATTAATTTACGGATTATTTTCTAACAAACTAACAATTAAGAGATAAGTGTTTTTGAAACTTTCCAATACTTTCTGACCTCTTAGCTTAAATTGAGAAATGTAAGGAAAAATATTTGTATATTCTGGTCAACCACTTGAGTAAAATTCAAAAATAAATTTTTTTAATTTTGAAATTATGGGGTTCTCAATTTAAAAAATCGAAACACAGAGCATAATCTAACGTGCAGCTCTGCACAAGTGTGCAGTTCTGTTGGGACATAATTTATATAAATAGTTGATACATAAATTTCTATAATATAAAAAAATTAAATAATATACAAAATAATTTTAATATATAATTTTATCGTTTAATTATAATATATTTAATACATAATTAATTACACAAACATACAAATTTACGATTCATCGTTTACTTAAATTAATAATCGTAAGGGAGGTGGTATTACTATGAAATTTAACTCTACATCTAACAAATCCCAATCGCTAATTCTACATGCAAGAACGCTATACGATCATATTTATTTTAAAAAATTAATGATTTTAAATTTCAACTCAATATGTTTATCAATTAAAACTTTTAATGTCTTCAAATGTATAGTTTCATTTAATAGAATTTTTGCTGCCTCTTTTTCAAAAAAAACAAAATATTATTATTCATATACAGTAAACTTTAATTGCAAAATGACTAATTTTTTCCATAAAAGATGTAACAGTTAAAAATATTTATTACGATACAATTAAATTTTAATTCAATTTAAAAGTACATCTTATGCATCTACATATTTTCTTGATACAAAATTAATCCAAATAATTGACTCATTAATTGAAAATAATAATTCAAAATTCTCAATATAATTTTTTTTAAATATTTTTATGTATTTACCGACTTAGTATCGGTTATTTGATGGACTTGTTTGATGGGTGAAGAGTTCAGGGGCAATGTAGTTGGTGGACGCGATCTTTGGCTTAAGAGGCATGGGGTTTCGGGCAATTTGTAGGGATTGTGCACAGTGCTCATAGCGCCTATTACAACACCACAAACTGGCGGTTGTACCATGCGTAAGCATAGTAGGGTTCTGCGTTATCCGTAGCTACGTAGCTCGAAGCGCACGAGCGAGTTTCACTCTCCATTCTCCCT
>NC_046657.1:1689102-1695753 GCF_010883055.1 Belonocnema kinseyi
CAGGATCAAGGATCTTTCTACGCAATTACTTTTGGCCATATTTTCAACATAGTGCGAAATTTATTCAAACCAAACAATTCGCCTATAAATTTTCGCCGGGAGCGCCATCTACAATTAGTTCCTCAAACTATACACGTGCCGCATCTAGGCTTATAATATCTTTGCGCAACAGCAAGGAAGAGTAATCTTACTCAAAGAGCGCAAACGCAGCAACTAAAGAAAGTCTTTTTATAACTGTTTTTCACCACGGTTTCGGAATTGGTTACTTAACGCACGCAATACATGCGTCGAAAATCCAAAATTTCGTGCGTGCGTTAGAAAAGGTTTTTTTAATTAATGGGGGCAATTACCCCTAAATGATTTTCATTTAGTTTCTACGATAATATATACTTTCCATACACAAAGGCATTTGGAAAAAGTCTCATATCGAAGGAAGTAAAATAAAGTCCATCCAACATAAATAAAAAATTACGTGTCGGTAAACTACCCCCTAATTATGCATAAAATTGCAAAATATGGCTAAACCCAAGCTAAAAAATCCGAAGAAATACGTGTTGCACAAAACAAAACAGGATGAAGGTATTTATGTATTTTTAAGAAAAAAAGAGTATCGAAGAGGGTACCCTATAATTCTTTCACACTATTAACCTTTATAATTAAATTTTGTGCCCATTATTTTCCAAGTTTGTACATTTTAAGGTTTGTGATCTGTTATAAATGAATCACGTTTTTTTATTGTTGCGATAATTTTAATATTTACAATTTTATCCAATTATATATTATCATCTTTACTTAATATTTATACAGATAAGACTCATTATTCGTTGTCAGCTATTCTATTATTGTACATTTCGGGATAAATTTTATTGTGCGACAAAACAAGGTGATTTTGAATCTAAATTTTAATGTTATTCCAACAGGAATAACAGGACAAATTCAACCTTAAGACGTATGTATTTGGGTTTAGAGTTTATAAAACTTATGTGCATCACTTTTCCGATTCTCTGATTTTGATAAAACTATCAGGAATAATAATCAGTTAACCTCGCGAACTGTAAAAACACGTGGTCTAACCCTTTAGCCAATCGACGTCGACTTACAGGACCGTTTCGATACGATGTCTTGTGGGCACCCCTGATAGCATACTAATGTTATCGAATGCTTCGGCCCTGGGCTAGTCACCTGATTCTTAGTGTCCGCGAAACAGCTGACGACAGCGCCCGAGGTGCGATAGTGTCCAAAGCTACAGTGTCCGAGGTTCGACTGTATGCCATGGTACAAAAGCGGATATATTGCAGATAACCCTGGCGGATCGAAGGAACCGTAAGGAGCTTCTACAAAGTACCCTTCAAGACCCCACTTAACCCCCCCCCCCCCTTCGGTTCCTTCTTAAAATACTAAAAAAAAAACAGCAAGATCGACTTTTAAATTGTTGAAATTCGGATTCTACGTTAAAATTTCTATTAGAAACTCACAAATAAAACAATGTTGTGCGGTTCATTGTTTAGAAACTACAAAGAAAAAAATTCCAGACAGGTGCGGAGCCGCGCGTTTAGTGAGGGAAAACTCTGAATTATTATAAGTTTTTAAATTGATAATATTCACACAAAAAACACTTTTTAAAACTCTAGTATATAATCTCAACCCCATTATAATATACAGGAAATCAAAAAATCCAACCCTATTAAATTTAACGAATCGGTTCCGAAGTTTCTCTATGTACAACCGCAAATGAATTTTTAAATAGAAAATAGACACAAAAGTCCCTTTAATAAAACGACAAGTTATGTTTCCACTCCAACTTATTAGTTATCACTTCAAGATCCTTCGAATTTCTTATTTAAGTTAGGAATGCTTTACCGTAGAATACGCACTAAAATTTAAGAATGCACGGTTCGGAACTCGAAACAATAATCAATATCACTTTAAGAAATGTAGCATGATGAACTTGATGTCAGAAAGTGGTCATAATTACCCGGCATAGAAGTGGAGACGGAACTGAAAATATAAAGCTGGATACCCCCCAGCAAACTGAGCAAGCCACCACAAGAATAACGCTAAAGCCTTACGGTAACAAGGTGTAAAGCGACAGGAATTAATAAAAGTGACCACAGAGAACAATAGCCTCAAGGACTAACTCACAACAATCATAAACCTCACTACGAATAGTAAACATTCCTTAATTATGAACTTATTTTACATTCTAAGTAAATCAAATCGAATAGGCTAAAGAAATTATTAACATCTCGCTACGATTACTATGATGTCCATGCTCAATGACTGGCTTATTGTATCCTTCGTAACCAGTGACACGTTGATCCAGAATCGTGGAAAATAAAAACTTGACCCCAAACAGCAATATACAAGACACAGACCATAGAATAGACATAACTTTGAGCACGAATGAATAACATAGTTCAAAACTCGATTAGAACATGTACTGATCTACAACATCTATGTTCTAAACTGACATTAATTTAGCACCCGCAACTTTGAGAATGAATGAGAAAATTTGTTTAGAAAAAATTCCTATATTGCAACCCGCGGATTATATAGGGATCTGTAAATAGCTGATTCTCTTCACAGTCGAGAAGTCGAACGCAAAGTCGTCTATGATCAGGGGAATCTGCGGATGTGCATCTCAGAGCAACCAGACTCGCGTAAAGAACACCCGCGATGAGGCGGGCGTTGTTAGAATTTGTAACAATATAGAACATTTCCATAAACATAATTTTAAAGTAGTATGCTACTTTAGCTAGAATAATAAAGTTTTCAAAATCAGAGGAATGTTTGTTGAAAGTTGCATGTATTGCATGTTAATTGATATATTAAGTTAGTAATTTTATTATTCGGAATTGGATATTTTTGAGTTCTGAACAAATTGAAAGGATCTTTAACAGGTTTGAAAATGATTTTGATATCATGTTTTTTGTATAATTTTTAGCGAATTCTGGACATTTGGGGATCATAATGTGAAACAATAGAAGGATCTAAGTTCAAATAATTGTTTAAGCTGTCGTTAATATTCTGGCGAGACATAAGAGTTTTTCTGACTCTTTGTTCTATTAAATTATTAACAAGTTTTTCAGGGAAACCATTGGTTTGAAGTGTGTGAGAAACAATTTCTAAATTTGTATGGTGGAAACAGACGTGGGAAAGTTTAATAGCTCTGTCGACTTAATTGTTGATAATACTAGTTCTATAAGGAGGATATGTGATAGAATGAAAACTTGTGTATCTGTTAGACCAAGTAGGTTCACGGAACCAGTTAGTGTAAATTTTACCAATAATATTTGAGATTTATACACCTAAGAACGAAATACTTTTCTCATTCTCATATTCGATAGTGAATTGTAATCTGTAATGATAGTTATTAAACAATTCCTTAAAGTTTCAATTTGATTGTGAGGTAGACAAGAAAGAATGTCTTCAACATATTTATAGAAAAACAGTGAAGAAATATTCTAATTTTGAAAGAGAATATCTTGTTCTAAGTATTCCAATACTAAATCAGATACTGCGGCAGGATCGGGAGAACTCATAAGTACGCCATATGTCTATACAATTTTCCTTGAAAAGTGCAATAAGCATTCTCCAAACAGAATTTTAATAATTGTATAAAAAATTCGTAAGGTAATTTTGTATGATGTTTGATTAAGTTCCATTTGTTTTTGCGGCATCAAGAACGAGATCATGTGGAATTTTAGGAAAACGTGATTTTACGTCAAGACGAAAAAATTCATATCCATTAGGAACTGTAAATTTAGTAACCTTTTCCACAAAGTTCCAGCTGTCTTTAACATGCCGAGAAGTATTACCTAAAACCGCTTTAATAGCCTTTGCTAGGTATTTTGAAATGTAGTAGAAAGGCGCTCCTATAAACGATATCACTGGACGTAATGAACAATCCATTTTATGGATCTTTGAGATATTCTATTGCAAAAACAAAAAACGAAATTTAACAAATTACTTCCAGTAAAGCAAACTCAACTAACAAATACAGTAAAAAACATCTCTGACGACCTCTCAACAATGAAATGATTTCAGCCTTATCTAAAGGACATAATTTTTCTGTAGCTCCATCGAAAATCCCAAAAGAAGAAATAATCAGCAATTTGGAATCCACAATATATACCCTTCCAGCCGAAAAAGCGAATGACATACGACGCAGGACGGCCAACCTTTTACGCCAAGCTCAAGTTCCCTCCTCAAACTTAACAAAACAGGGAAAAACCGCAATTAAAGAACTCAACCAAAATAAAGATATTATAATATTACCCGCAGACAAAGGCAACACAACTGTAATAATGAATAAAGAAGACTATAACAACAAAATCATGGACCTTCCAATTGAGGATATATATAAAAAACTTAAAAAGTACCCCACAAAAACAATAGTAAAACAAAAACTCTTCTCAAAGACTCTAAACTTGACAGCCAAACAATATCAAACTTAAAACCTACTAATCCCATCTCTCCAAAACTTTACGAGCTCCCAAAAATCCACAAAGAAAACATTCCACTCAGACTGATCGTCAGCGCAATAAACTCACCAACTTACAACCTAGCACGTTTCCTCGCTGCGAAACTAAATCTTTTTACAGGAAACTTCATCACTCACGTCCAAAACTCATTTGACTTTATTAAAAAGATACAACAGATTCACATTCAACCCCAAGACATCATAGTGAGTTTCGACATGGTATCTCTTTTTACGAAAGTACCAATCTCGGATACAATTGACATTATTAAATCTTTCACAAACTTACCTTCCGAGCGTGTACCTTTGATAGAACACTGTCTCAATAATACTTACTTCTCGTTCAATAACCAATTCTACGAACAACCCTCACGAGCAGCAATGGGATCCCCCATCTCACCTGTAATAGCCAATGTCTTTATGGAACATCTAGAAACTAAAATCATCAACCAAGCCAAACTTAAACCAGAATTCTGGTTCCGTTACGTTGATGACACATTTGTCATCTGGCGACATGGACGCGATGAACTAAATAAGTTTTTCGATTTTATTAATGTCGTAAAGTTGTCGTAAAGATGTAACGATGTCGTAAAAACGTCGCCAAACTTTGGGCCCACTGGGATATCACGCGCAAGAATCTCATGTCAATTGCATTAACAGTACTCTTATCTTTTCCTTGATAGGTCCATGTCTCGCTACAGTTTAGTACAGGTGGTACAAATATAGAGTTAAGTATTGTTATTTTAGCTTTATTTAATATATTTTTACTTCTGATAAGGGACCCTACTCTACCAATAACCTTCTTACTTTCGTTTATGCGTCTACCTAACTCCTCCTCTGTCTTACCGTCCATAGTAAATAAGCTACCAAGGTACACGAACTTATCAACTTGTTTAATTCTCTCATCATTTAATACAATATTGCATAGTGTTTTCTCGCACTCTCCTTCGAACACCATAGTTTTTGTAATTATAAGATATCTATATAAATGAATATAAAATAAATCTATATAAATAAATAATTCTACCAAGCTGGATTTGTTATAAAATTAGAATATGCCGCAAAGAAGGAGAAGTTTGCTGTGGTTAACGAGGTAAGTGAAATAATTTTCTTTATAATGCTGATATGTATAACCACAACAAACTTCTCCTTCCTTGAGGCACATTCTAATTTTATAACAAATCCAGCTTGGTAAAATTTGAAAGTTGCTAAACTTTTATAAGCTTTTCATTGTTCATCCGTGTAAAAGCTGTGATTTAAAACGAAACACTTGATAATATATATCATCTGAACTTTGGGTTCATCTCTCAGGTTTACACGGCAATCTCGTTTTTCCAATAAATAAGAATAGCAGCAATCAATAACCTCAATTTTTTCTATATAACGTTCCTTCTCATCAATCACCAGACTTAAAGCGTATTTGACATGCACAACCAGATATACTCTTTCAAAAACTGGGAGGAATAACTAAAAATACCACACAAATAAATTCTAAAAGCAATTCAAGACACTGGAAATTATTTCTTCCATAAGAAATACATAGGCACGTGTGTTTGTTTTTCCCTTTACCATTTGACGCCGAAACAGTGTCATTCTCACGCCGAACTAAGCCGAAGTGTTCGCAATTTTTAAGTTGACGCCAAAAGGCGTTCCGTTCATTTGCAAAGTTGTCAAACACATGAACTGAAATGACCATAACCCGGAATGACCGGAACACCAATGACTTGCACAGAGCACCTTTGACAAGAAGGCCTTTTTTCGTCTGGCCGAAGGTGCTCTGTGTCGGTACCAGTAATTTTTTTTTACCTATAGTGACAATTTTTTCCTTACCGATACCTACAATTTTTTTTACGGTACCAGCTTTGTATACACAACCTTTGTAATTAAACAGTTTTGAATGAAATAAATCCGGAATAAATTCAAAACAATGAAAAATTACGATAATAATTTCTCTATGGATTAATAGAATAATTGCTTTACTTTTCAATGGTTACAATTTTCCCATTGGGCACAAAATTGAGTGACGTCATTACGACATCGTTACGACATCTTTACGACAACTTTACGATATCCTATGTCCATGTCGTTAAGGTGTCTTTACGATGTCGTAAAAACGTCGTATGATCTGACTATGTCTTTACGATATCGTAAAGACACCGAAACGACACGGA
>NC_046657.1:1695853-1696990 GCF_010883055.1 Belonocnema kinseyi
TCCTATGTCCATGTCGTTAAGGTGTCTTTACGATGTCGTAAAAACGTCGTATGATCTGACTATGTCTTTACGATATCGTAAAGACACCGAAACGACACGGACATAGGATGTCGTAAAAATGTCGTAAAAATGTCGTAACGATGTCATAAAGACGTCGCCAATTTTTGTGCCCACTGGGTTAAGGTTCTCAATTTTCATAATAAACGCTACATTTTTAATTTTTCCTATCATAGATCAAAATTTGCGACTACAATTGAAATGGTTAAATTTCTAAAAGTATAATTGAAGATTTGAAAATTCATTGAATTCTAAACAATAAAAAAAAGATATATTACAATTTTTTTTTAAATTAATTTATAGTTTATAATTTTAAAATTGTACATTTTGAACGGTGAAAATGAAGTTGAATTATTTTTGTATTGTAGAAAAATTCGTCTAATCCAGTTTTACATTAATTCTTAATTTTTAACTTAGTAAAAATTAAAATTTCGAGAATTTCAGAAGCTTTGACTTTGAAAAATTCTATTTAGGTTTCAGTTTCAAATGCTCAAATTCTAATTAATTGTTTCCACTTTTAAAATTTTGAAAAAGTTTAAAGTTTTTAATTTTTTATTATTCGATTTTGAATGTCCTTAATTAGAAGTAATGCGATTTTTATTCCTTTTAATTTGAAATGATCTATTTTTCAAAACTCTAATCGGAAAATATCAAATTTTCAAAAATTTTGAAATTATCCTATTTTTGAAATTTTAATCTGAAATCATTCCATTTCAAAATTCTTGATTTGAAAATAAAATCGTTTAATTTTGAACGCTTTCATTTCGCAATGATACAAGCTTAATTCCTTTTTATTTTAACCGAAATATTTTTCTTTTTCAACATTTTTACTTACTCTCAAATATTTTGAATTGGAACGTTTTCAATTCAAAATCATTTCATACATTATTTTAAATTTTAAACGCTCACAATTCGAAATGATCAAGAACAAGATGGTGGTACAAACGGTGTTCTTCGCGTGTGAGAATCGAACGGCGCTCAACAGCGAGCCCGCAACAGTTAAGTTCACAGTGGCGCTATTCCGCTCTCAAGTCATAAGTAGAATATTACTTTTGTCGACTAACGAAATTCGGTTAACTC
>NC_046657.1:1697090-1700828 GCF_010883055.1 Belonocnema kinseyi
CAACAGCGAGCCCGCAACAGTTAAGTTCACAGTGGCGCTATTCCGCTCTCAAGTCATAAGTAGAATATTACTTTTGTCGACTAACGAAATTCGGTTAACTCAAGTTGTTGGATTATATCATGGATGCTTACCAAACAATGCAGAATAGCAAAATAATTTTTTTTTAAATTCTCAGACCTTAATAATTGAAGATTTGTAAACAATAATTGTGCACCAATTTTTAAATGCTTGAAAATGTATAAATAACTAAATAAAAATATACTTCGTACATTTCGACGCCTTCATTGAATATGAGGCTATCTGCTGACAGCGCTTTGTATGAGACTATTCACAATGCTTATTTCAAGCGCATAGTTTCATCCACGTCCAGGAAAAAAGAACCGATAGAAAGCGAGTTGGTTTGAATTGCGTGTCTTGTCATTTTCAGATTAAAAGAATAAAAATGCAATCGGTTGGCCACATTTTTAATCGGTCACCTGTGCGCGGTGCTTTAAATCTGACATTCCACATTCGTCAAAATGCTGAGTGAATAGAGTTGAATGAGACTGACTAACCTGAAATAATTCCTATGAGCATTCTACGATTCGTTAATGTGCATATAAATGGGTTGAGATTCAATATGAAATGGAGTTCTTAAAAGATCACAACCAATGGTAAAAATACAATGCGCACATAGCAATTTTCAATGAACGTGAATCTGACAATTGTAGGTCACCCCAGGCTATGTTCAACTGAGTGGTCTATGCAGATTAAAATTTTAAAGAATTAATTGTTTTGAATGAGAAGTATGAGATCATAAGTTTAAATAGCACATTGCTGATTAATTAAAAAATACAGAAATTCAAATTAAATAATATTGTAATATATTATAATTGATGCGACAATTTATACATAAAATCAATGCTTATTTAGTTGTAATTCTCTTCTTAAGATAGTTTCATTAGATTATCCTGTACAGGAATTATAAGATTTACACTGAATTAAGCGTCAGTGACATTCAATTTATTCAGTGCACATGCTAATGGCTGCAGGGAGTCCTTGTGTTAGAAACAAACTCCCCAATTCGCTTATAACAATTTGCATCACAAACATCCAAATGTTTAGAATTTCAATACCCACATTTTTGGTAAAGGCAATTTCAATAAAATAAAGGTGAGTGTTAGTTTTTGTAAATTTAAGATTCATGTATGGTAAATGTGAAATAAATAAATTTTTGACATTCTGATGTGGTGTGATGCAAATCTGTCAAAAAAATGTTCAGCAAAATAAATTAAAATACCTGAAAATAAATAGTCTGTAAATAAAAATAGACTACATGTATGCCAGGATTTTCTTAAAGGTGGCCATTGAACTATTTTTAATTAATAATTATAAGTATTTAAATTCTATTTGTTTTTTTTTGGTTATTAATTTTATATCGGAATTATCGTTCCTCTATCGGTTAATGCTGATTCATAATCGCTACTGAATGGGTCTGAAAAAAAATTACGTGGCCGATTAAAAAAGTTGATTTCTCATTCAAAACTCACTCTATCCTATGGGCGGATATCTGGAATTCCCGTGACAGATACGCAATTCAGAAGACCTCAAAACCCATTAAAATGCAAGTGAATGGAGGCGTCGAATTGTACGAAGTATATAATAGAAATAATTTGATTGCAGAGGTAATGCTTCAGAAGTATTTAGATGCTACGAAAGAACAAATATCTTTTACTATTCAGGAATGGTTACGAAGGTGTGGTGATCTCATAAAAACCGCTCGAAACAAAACAATGAATGTTGCTCTTATGTTTCTATGGCCTACGATATTTTGTCGCCTTAGAGTCTCATTTGCACATTTTCACTATTCTTTTCTCGATTTGCAATTGTGTACGCTATTATTAACTTAATCTAAATATACTTCTGTCGTCAATCGTTTTCCTTTTATTCTTTTAACTTGCCCAAAACAACGCAACATGCCAACTACATGAAATGTACTCGAATCCTTTTCATGGTAAGCTTAGGTCTAGCCACCGTATATCACAGAAAGTGCAAGTTCATAATTTTATGTTGCCATTTCAGCTTTATATTCTCTTTTATTAGTACAATTTGTGAAAGTAGGTCCTTCTAGTTCCGTATCTATCAACAGTTTTTTTTAATGCTGCTTGAAATTCTGTGGTAGTGGGATTAGCACTATTGCCACCTTTGCTTCTTACAGCTGAAAAAATAGTTCCAAATGATTCAAATCCAAATACCCAAGATACTTTGCATCTTAAATATTATTTCCAAAAATGCACTTTATTTATTCTATAGGTGATTTATCGGCAATTGTCAGCTTAAATCTATACTAGATGTGAGATTCAATTTTAGCATGGACCTCATCAATGTTATCTTTATCAATACATCTTTTGTATCTGTCTTTGAAAAATCGGATTACAGAATTTAAGAGATCGAAAATATCATTTAAAATCTGACAAATGTTTGCTGTTTCCTGGCAACCTTGAAATTCTGAAGGGCGAAAATTTGCGTTTAAGATATAAAAGGGCACTTGCAACCCTGACAATGAAAACTTGTACTAATAATTTCTTTTTCATTTTTTCTTTAAAATAATTTAAATCTCTGCAACGAATTTTTGTTGCTACATGCAAGCCTTGAGATTCTTGTATTTGCTATAGTAGTTTAATATATTTCTAGGACAGTTTTCGTTCGTTTGAAATTTAGGACTATTATCACAGTCGTTTTCTTTGTTATCCTTATCGCAGTTTGTTCCATGCACAAGTTTCGTTGGGATCACGGTTCCTATGCAAGAATTTAGCGCAGTAAAATGACTCTACGACAAAGCAAAATAAATAGGCATATTCTGATTTTGCCTAGACTATACGAATTTGCAGTCGCTCATGAACATTTTAACCCTTAAACGGCCAAAACGCCACTACCGGTACACTGCTTTTCAACGGCCAATAACTAAGACTATTCGACACTATAAAAAATTGAGACACATATATTTTTATTGCTTAAGATCTCCTCTTTCCGACGGTGCCAATGAAATTCCTCAAAAAATTTTTTTATTATCCCAAAATGCAGTTTAAACAAAAAAAAAACGTGATTTTTCGTGCCTATTTTTTTTGTGAACCATTTTCCAAAGCTTTTCGAGTATATAATTAACCTGGAATCTCACTAACGGGTGGAATAAATTTCTAAACTTTGAGAATCCATGGTTCTAAGATCGATTTTTCGTTTTAGTATTTTCAAAATGGCGTCTTAATGGCAAAATTTTTGTGAAAACATTCATGAATTTTTTTACAATAAACGATGTGCTTTTCGGAAAAATCATCAAGAATAAAAAGTTCTTGTAATCAGCCAAGGAATACGCCTGAATATTTTCGAAGCGTTTTGAGCAAAATTTTGGATTTTGCATATGAACAATTTTTGCAAAATTCAAAATTTTGCTCAAAACGCTTCAGAAAAATTCAAGCGTATTTCTCGGCTGATTACAAGAACTTTTTATTCTTGACCAATTTTCCGAAAAGCGCATAGTTTTTCAATAAAAATTTTTCATAGTTCTAAGCATCGTGTAACAGTAAAATGATTCACGAATATCTATCGTCCGTCTGCCGCAAACAAAGTTTACGTTGCCCAACTATCACGAACGTGGAGGCAGTGATCCCAGATCTGAAACGAGATGCGTTCCAATACTATGACAGGGCTATGTCCGTGTGAATATAGTAGGAGACGCTGTAAATGACTGAGTTGCGCGCG
>NC_046657.1:1700928-1720732 GCF_010883055.1 Belonocnema kinseyi
AAAATATATGTGTCTCAATTTTTTCTAGTGTCGAATAGTCTTAGTTATTGGCCGTTGAAAAGCAGTGTCCCGGTAGTGGCGTTTTGGCCGTTTAAGGATTAACAATCGCTTTTTTAGACTATTTTAATGATCCTGCAAAGGAACCTGCACCGATAAAGGAACCTTTGAATGGTCTTGTACAAGTTCCTTTGCAAAGTAAATTGAATTGTTGGTTTCTGTATAATAACACGTATACAGAAAGCCATACCAAAAACTTATGTCGGTTAAAGCTTTAAAGTTGTCTTTCTTTTGTACATGATCATTCAAAGGTTAGCTTGCATACAGGTTCCTTTCCAGGATCATGTGCAGTTTCTTTGCCAAATTCCTGTACAGGAACCGTCAAGATTACATGTACAGTTTCGTGTGCAGGTTCATGTCCAGAAACATGTCAAGGATCCCCTGAGGTTCCAGTACTGCTCGTTTGAAGCTACTCAGATTTCGGTTTTTAATTCCAGAAGAAGTTTTCTTTATACCTGCGACTAGGCTATTAAGTAGACCAGCTGAAAGGAAATAAAAATTTTTTTAAAAAATTGGAATGAATATAACGTATCTCGTAAATGGAATGAGGTACGCAAAATAGATAACAATTTTGAGTTGAAGAAATTTAAATGAGATTAAAATCAAATTAAAAAGTAATCATAGCAGTGACAAAACGTTGGTGATTACATTTGGAAATGTTTTTTTGTGGTTCGATAATAAAAACAAATAAAGAAAAAATAAATCAAAGAATTATTTATATATGGAAAAATTCAAATTAAAAAAGAGCTAGAAGGAAGGGGGTTTCGTTGGTTGCCTTCTCATTTTTCTTTCCTCTTTTTTATTTTTGTCCTAAGGGAAAAGTTTTTTTTCTTTTTTAGAAAAGAAAAGGAATTTTTTTCAAATTTCAATGGGAACATTTTATGCTGATTGTCCAAATTTGGCCTTTGGATTCTTGATTTTAGTTTCAGGAATTCTGCTTGTCAACATTTTTGAATTCAATTTGAAAATAGTATACTATTATGTAAGTTGTATTTATAAATATGTATAATGAGAGAATTCATAAACTGAACATAATTGTTAATAATTTGAAGAAAATTCTAAAAAGGCAATCGGGTTGGTTGCTGCCATGTACAGTAAATAACTCTGCCCGCTCGGTACGTGCCGAATACAATAGGATCATTATATGACCGTCACATCACTTCTCAGTGTCGTTTATGTGCTGAAAATCAGCACAAACAGCCACTGAAGCGGCACTGGCGGCCCAGTGCCGTTCATCAGTGCTTTTTCATTGGCAGGGCAAATTATGAATTTGTGTTTCAAGGATGAATTTCAATAAATAAGTACATAATTGTGGTAGCGATTCCATTTCCCCTTTCTATAATTTTAATGTGAGGTACACTAAGAGACTATTTAATTCAAAAATAGATAGAATAAAACTCAAAGTTGAAGTTTCTTCAGAAATACTTCTCGTGAACACTTTCAATACTTTCAATAATTTTTCACTACACAAATTCATTGCAGAACAACAAGCTTCTAATCTTTTTTTGTATTTAATTAGAAAACTATCGATACAATAACATTAGAATGAAATTTATAATATTTCCATAATATGAAAAACACAAAACTTTTCATTACTTAACTTACATATGACAATTTAATGTTCATACAAATCTCTGCATCGCCCACAAACTGCACAAGCCACCACCATTCTTAATATTGGAATAACATTCAATAATAATAATAATAATGTAGAGATAAAAATAAAGTCAACCAGGTTTATGGTAAACACGAGTCACGTTTATTTTATGAACAACAGTTAATACATATCGCGTTCGGTATAAAGATTTTAAAACAGTGTCGGGTCGCAGACCAGCTTCCAACTGAACTCTCGATGCACGCTCACACGCTCTCCTGTCTATCGGTAATAGTTCCTAGACTCTCCGCTGAACCGCGCCACACACTGAGCAGGCCCAAAAAGGCGGGGAACTCAAATACTACAATAATAATAAATAAATTCTTAAGATCTAATATTACATTATGCGGACATTCACAAAACAAAGACACAATTCTGTGCTTCATCAAGCTTCACCCATCCAAAATACTCTTTACCAATCGTCTTTCTCTAGAAAGAGACAGGCCTATCTCTCAAAACGCGCCCTGGGCGGGCTCGAACTTAATTAGTAAAGTGATTTCAATTTTTTTTTCTTTGTGTAATTCTTTTGGATGGCAAATCGCGACTTTGTCTCTATTCGGGTTGATTAAGTTAGTTAATTGCAACATTTTCGCTCCGCTTTAATAAACAGGTTGCATTTTTTTAAGGAGTACTAGGATAGAAGTTATTGAACGAATTATGAAAGAATCAAATTTCTGACAGGAGAAATAGACTGAGAATTGAGAAAAGTTCTATAGCATATAATCCCATTTTAATAATGTTACGTATGAAAAATTACTACAGTCTATTTAATTTAAATAATTTGGTATTTTTAGTTCCCAAATAGCACACGAGTTTACAAGGAGCATGCCCAAATCTTGTCATGCAAGTTTCGTAAGCTTGCATGACAAAGTCCAGGCCAGCTTCACGCAAAATAAGAAAATTTTCGCCATGTTGCCATATTGCGAAACAAAATTGAAGAAACATTGTCTGTCAATCTTTAACCGAATCCATTGCGCAAGAGTTTGCCGTTGCATCTAGGGTTGCGCAGTATTTTTTCAATGTTCTTTCAGAATGCCGCCTTACATGTGTACAAAAGTGTATGATAAGTCGTACTTTAAAACATGTGTAATAAAACTTTCTCACGAACCTTCTTCCAATTTTCCCTTAATAGTGCAGGGAAGTTCCCATCATAATGGTCCTTCAATCTTGCTTCGCAGTATTACCGAATATCAGACGTTTTCTTATTTGCAAGAAGTTTGGCTGTATCCTGCGATACAAGTTTCCGAACCTTGCATGGCAACGTTCGAAAACTTGTCGCAAACTCTTGTGCAATCTGGGTTTTTATTCAGTTCATGAACCTATCCCGTTCAAGTCACTTTCCCCTGTACTAAGAATTTGCGAAAGTTAGTTTAGCATGGCAATGTGCCTGTAATAGGCATTGCACTTTATTACTATTAAGAATCATGGCCGCTAAAGTATTCAATCCACTGGTCCACTTCTTCATCAGAAAGTGGAAGATACCGTCCATCTTCCAGCAGTAGTGCAGGACCATTATGTAGCAGAACTACACAAACGCCTTCGCTTGTGCGGTGTGGCATTACTGGGGGTCTTAGACGCAGCTCATTACGTGATGGTTCTGAACTTGATTCTGTAAGGGAAAATATGTGTAGGAGTTATTTTATTAACGAATTATTTCATCAAAACACCAATTGATGGCCCAAATAAAGGTATTCTAAGTGTAACTTCGAATTCAGTAAATATGTATACGTTACAATAAAAAAAGTCCAGGTTGCCGGTATCGAGTAACGTCTATTTCCGTCATTTTAGGACCAGAACGAACCTTCTAGATATACAAATGGGGCATCGAGACATTTTTTAAATATAAACTTTGCAATACCTCCTTTTAAAAAAACACATTTAAAGTTGGCACTTATGCGATATAAGTATAAGCATAGTGTCACAAGATGTAGCGCAAATTAAGGTATGAATTCCTATTTAAAAAACCGACAATATTGGTATTCACTCACAAAAATCTTATAACTTCGAAAATAAATGCGACAATCTGGTCCCTTTTCGTTTAGACGTACACATATTAACATGTGTCTGTAGGCAAGTGGCATATTAATCCCAGTTCATATTTTTTGATAAAATACTTTAAAGTTTAATTTAGTGGTAAGAGTGGGGGGAGGGGTGCATTTGAGCCATACCCCCCCCCCCCTTAAACGAGAATCGTCATCGAAATATAGACCTGATTGTCTAAAGAATGCAGTCCACTGGGCCTCTTCTCTTACAGAAAGTGGAAGAACGACTCCATTTTGCAGGGCTAGTCCATTATAATAACCATTATTTAGTTTCACTATACGAACGCCTTCGCTTGTGCGTCGCGGCATTGCCGGGGGTCTTAGGCGTTGCTCATTACGTGGCGTTTGTGAACTTGATTCTGTAAGAAAAAATATATATTATACATTAAGGCGCTCGGGTTTGGAGGCCTACTACTTTTATTTAAATCTGTCAATATAAATTGAGTTTTCAATTAATTATCATAAATTTAAAAGGTGGAGATCTCACGAGAGAATTAAGGAATAAAGTTTCAATATTACGGAAAAGTATTTATTGACAGTAGTTCTACTCTATTCTCATTTACATATTTCTCTATAGGCTAAGTCTTCAATAAATTAAAGAATATAATAATTGAATTAATATTATTTATGCCATCATAGATCATCTTCCGCTATTCTTCTCCTCTATATTCCAATTTTTATATTCAATTAGAATAACAATAGAGAACTTACTCTTATAAATAATGTAATTACTGTAATATTATAAAATAAATTAAATAATATTTTAATTATTTCTAATAAATACTTGATGAAATATAATTGATAAGATTCTTAATATAATCATTTTATATGGATCCGTGACAAAAAGCCCAAGCGACAAAGCGCCCGCATAATGAGAGTCACGCTCCGTAAAAAAGGCCCGCGAATCAGAGAGCGACTCGGTTCATCGCGATAGATGTATGTATGAGCACGCCCTCACTCGCTCCAGGCTGGGTCGACTCCTATGGGCGCGTGAGATCGCATATACTTTTGTGGTTATCCACCTCCTTGTAGATGGCTCTACTATAGAGGAAGAAGTAGGGGTAATATTTTTTTAAAATATCTTGGCGCCGCCATTCTAGTGTTTCTTGAGGTTATGTTTTCATCAACAGACGTCAAATTTTGCTAAGTTTAAAAAAGTTGGGCCTGGTCGTATGAAGTGAAATCAGTGAATTCAAGAAATTGGAAAATAAAAAAGTTAAAGTAAATTGAAATGTTTGTGTTGTGCCAGGATGTCACTGATTTCACTTCTCTATTATAATGCGACCAAATAAAATGTTGAGAAAAAGTTACATTTAATGTGTCATGTATATCTTCATTTATTAGAAAATTAATGCAGAATTGTACAAATTTATGCCGAAAAATGATGCAGGAAACAGTATTTATACATTTTTCGACTTAAATTCGTATAATTTTGAATTAATTCGTTTATTTTCTCTGATTTTAATTCATGCAATACACTCAAATAATATACACATATATGTGCACGAATGCATAGATACGCTTTAGTTTGCCACCTCCTTGTAGATTGCGCTACTGTCACTATAAGAGGTCAAACCAACCCATGAGACTCGTCACAGCCTGACTCGCTCTCTGATTCGCGATTCTTTTTCACGGAGCGAGACTCTTATTGGGCGGGCACTTTGTCGTTTGGGCTTTTTATCACGGGTCCTTTTATATGTATTGATCAATTTTGTATTAATTTTTTATATACTAAGCTGATTTGGTTATTTCGCTTATAAGCGAGTTTTAGGTCTTAAGATCTTTGAAAATAACGAAATAATTTCACTTGGAGTAACCGTACATACCTATTTCACGTAAATTCAAGCTAAACCTATACGATCCCGATCACACTTTCGCTCAATCCAATCAATGTTACAATCAAAAAGATGAATCAGGGTAAAATATAACCTGTTAAAAAGTTATTCCACCTCGAGAAAACCTTACTTAATCGTACAAATTTCATAGATTCAGGAAATCATGCAGGATTATATATAACCTGTGAACAAGTTATTTCATCTTGAGAAACTTTTACTAAATCCTTTGTTAACTTCATACCGAACACAAAGTCAGTTCACCTCACGTATTTAAAGTAATTCTATGCTTTCAATACATATTCTGAAGGTCACCCTATCAAGTGGGATTACCAGATGACCAAACAAGAGCTTAAATACAGCCTGTACACAATCTACTTGATCCCAAGGGCACACACAGAGAACTTTGTTACTCGCTAATATCCGCTTTCCAGGCGCCAACTGAGTGTTGGCAATTTTTAAATGTATTATAGTTACAGAATACGAGAAATAGTAACACGAAATATGAAAGCTGCGCCATTTATCACGTATGATATATATCACACATACCACGTATCATGCAATAATCTATAATAATTTTGAGAGCAGCCAGTACATTTTAAATATAATTTGTCAGTAATAACATTTCTCATACAATGCTAATGACTTGCATATAACATTGAATTATTTTCAAAATTATGCGTCTTATCAGTGGATTATAATAACTATAATAAGTCAGTCATTTTTTAATTCCAATACTTCGTCAAATTCGCTTACATAAACAATTACGCTCTTGAATTATTTGAGCATTTTCTTTGTTTGTTCTTTAGTGCAACTACTGCCGCACAATAGATACTGAAATCCAAAGATACAACCTGCTGTCTTAAAACACATTATTTTTTTAGTTTTTTCTTATAATATTAAAAATAAAAAAGGATCTCTCTACTGAAGCATTTAAGAAAGGCAACCTAAGAAGCGATAAAGCTAATTCTGTAATGTTCTTAAATCGTTGCTCGCCCCCTGAGTTTCCTTCTTCGCTATCTTGCACCCAATATCTGTCGGTGGTACTGGAATCAATTTAAAAATGGTGAAAAAGTTGCCATTCTTCCCATGTCGCATCAATGTCACCGCATATATTTTTAAACATTTCAGCAATATCCACTGTACTATCTTTATTTTGACACGTAAGACCTTGTAGTTGGTGGAAAGGCTTAAGCGTGTGGTACATAGGGGTCAAACGGACCTCGGCCTGCATGAGTATGGATATGGATGAAAGTGCCCCTATAATCGGGCTCTCCTGGGTGTTTTGAAAAGGATCCCTATAAACGGGCTCTCCTGGTAGGCATGATTGTAGTATGATAGAAGGGTGAAAGAGCCTAGATAACACGGGCTTTCTGGATCCCTGGGTCGAGGTCTCTCCCGGACGGATCTCCAATTTCTGGAGTCGGCACGGGAATGACCTGCGGTCCGCACTGCGACCAAGAAACAGCCCTCTGTTGGTATGATGGCCTGCAAACGGGTATTTATTGAGTTTCTCGCTCAATGTGACCACCCCCCTAAGCCATGGATGTAGAGTGATCGTGCCCATGGCTCTTTGGCACCTAGGGGTTATGAAGGTCTCCTAACGGCCTTTCGGGGACACCAGACGACCTCCCCGTCTAATTAGTCTTACCCTTGCATGCGGGCCGTTGCAGGGGCGGACCTTTTATTTCCCTAGCTACTCGTGGGAATCAAAATGGAACACGCAATAATTCGAAAAGAAGAAGGATGAAGGGAGTTGGGTCCTTACGCGTCTACCATAACCCTTTCGCCCCGACCTGTTTCTCCGGTAAACCTCACTAAGGCGGCGGCTCTGCCCCCAGCTCTTTCGGGAGCAGATGGTTTGAGCAGCTGCAGTACCTGGTACATCGACGACCACAACGCCGATGACTGTCACTGAAGTTGAAAAGCGAGGCAGGGGCTCAGAGGGCACCCCGTCGGGGGGGGGGGGGGGGGGGGGGGGGGGGGGGGAGTCGTTGAAGGTTGAACTGATAGTCGCTCAGAGAACCTACCCTCTGACTGTGGTGGCGACGGATACGAGTTACCCGGACTCGCTGCTCACCGCAGAGCAGCTAGAGATTCTCAGCGAGGCTACTTAGAGGGCGCTCGAAAGAGTGTGCTCAGATCAATGGCCTAAATTCAGGACCCATTTCTGCAGGGCAGGGGTCTTTGTATTTGTGGCAGTGGACCCAGAGGCCAAAGCTTGGGTACACAAATTTTTGGCCGAGACAAGTCCTTGGGAAAGCGCATCTCTTCAGGTGGGTGGTGTTGAGTTGCTCCAGAAGATGGTTAAGGCTACGGCGTGGTTCCCAGGTAAACTGGCAGACCGGCATGTGGTTCTCGGTCGGCTAGAGAAATTCAACCCGTCACTTTAGACAGCGTCCTGGCTGGGAGTCAGGCACTATAGGCCTCAGGAGGAGAACGCATCTGGAGAATTTAAACATCTCCTACTTGTGCAAATTCCTGAGTCACAGGCGAGGGCTCGTCGGTAAACAGGAAGATCGGGATCAGACCTAAATGACTGCTCCCGGTCTACCAATTACTCAGATTAACGTGCATCATAGCAAAGGCGCCTCTGCAGTTTTTCAGAGGGGCATGGCTGTGAGGCACATATGTATCTCACTAATCCAGGAACCCTGGCTAGTTTGAGATATCATCAGGGTTTTAGGGGGGGGGGGCTAGTTTTTGTTACAGGGACCTTAAGGCAGCCAATCCAAGGGCATGCATATTTGCCAAGGGAGTCAACGTCCTCCCGCTGCTTGAGCTATGTTCCAGAGATCTGATGGTGATAATCACGGATCTTGAATGAGTAGGAAGGATTGTCATGGGATCGGCTTACTTTCCATATGACAGCGATACCAATCCAGCCGTGGAGGTACGTACACTGGTGGAATACTGCAAAATAAAGGGTTTTCCTCTTCTGTTGGCGTGCGATGCTAACTCCCACCATACCCTTTGGGATCAGAGAGGAAGTCATTGATATAACTCTTTGTACCGGTAGTTTTACAGATAACATCAAGAAGTGGAGAGTCTCAGATGAACCCACTTTCTCAGATCACTCACTGATAAAGTTCATGTTGGAATCCGCTTTAAGCAAAGGCCCTAAATGGGTCAGAAATCCAAGAAGAACGGACTGTGGTCAGTTTTCCACAGAACTAAGAAGTGCACTCTCAGGGATGCCCAGGTTAATTAGAGACGTGGATAACCTGCAGATGGCGACAGAGTTTTTAACGGAAGCCATAAAATCCACTTATGAAAGTAATTGTCGGCCTTCGAAAGTCCGAAAGGCTGGACAGACACACTGGTGGAACGCGAAACTCGAAGAGCTTCGCAGGCAAACCAGAGAGAGGTTCAGACGTGTTATTTCTGGCAAAACGAAGAAACTGTGGACTGCATTAACATCGATGAGATGTGAGTATAGGAGAGCAATACGCAAGGCAAAGCATGAAACCTGGACCAACTTTTGCACTGGTATCGAGAAAGGAGCAGAGGCGGGGGATACTCAGATTCGTACGGGGATACCTTGGCTCACCTGATCAAGGCACATTTTCCGGGCTTCACAAAGCTAGAACAGAAGCTAGATTCTCATAATTTGACATAGCTTTAGCCGCCTGAGATGGGACTACAATTGATTTTAAGATATTGTACAAAAGGTTATTAAGGTACTGTAAAAATATAAAAGGCTCACTTGTGTGTGATTGAAAAAGTTTATTTACAGTTAAATACATTCTTCAAAATATAACGTAAAAATAATAAGTATAATTTCTTTATGGATTTTCATACATCGCGTATAACTGTTCAGCTTTGTAGCCTGCATCGCCTCTCTTGAATCTCAATAGGTGAAAAAGCACTTTTAAACTAACCCCTTAATCGATGATTGATTCAATAACATCTTACCTAACCAGCCATAAAATTCCGATGACTTGAGCCATTTTCTTACGATTATTGCCATTCGCTATAATTTTGTACACCAAATTGTAATCAATATCCCTCTTCCAACTTTTTAAAAACCATGATTAGCTCCGAGGGGCTGGTCACTCAGAAATCAGGGAGTCAGGCTAACAATTATTGCCACCGGAATAACAAAGATTTCAGAGAGAACTCCCTCGGACTAACTCCAGATTAATTGTGACTTGCCACGAGACTCCGTCGAAAAGTTAATCGCGCGGTACTCGAAACAGATCTCCCGAGTGTTCCCGACAGAGTTACGATTTTTTCCGACGGGGATTTCGCCGAACCGGCCGACCGGAGCGAGGCTTTTCGTTACGCACTGAGACTTACTGAGACTAACTGCGGGACTAACCAAGGAACAACGAAATAGAATATAAAGATTCATACTGACCTCCACAGGGTCTTCCGTAAGTCCGGGAGTCACCTGAAATCTTAGTGACCAGCCCTTTGATTATCTCTCTTGGACCATGGCATCATATTAACACTCGCACACAATCCAACACTCGCGCATGATGCAATAATTCTTCTTTTTACACAGACTCCACTTCACTAGAGAGGAGGGTCAATTAGCATAGGTCCGGAGATGCAATTAAAACTAACCTATTTGGCCATGGCTATGTATAGTAATCGTTTCAAATTTCATATCTTTGCTTTGATAGCAAAAAAGTACAATTAAGATGTCGTTGTCTATCAAAAAGAAAGGCGCCAAATATGATTTGTAACTTGAAAAGTGGACAGGAATGTACAACTAAAAAGTACGAAAAGTGGCAAATAGAGCTCATGCTTGTATATGATTATAAAAATTAATTAAATAAGTAAATTATTGCTTCTAAATGTTAACGTTTACCATGAATGATTGACCCAAATCATGTGGAATTACCACTGATAATGTATAAAGGATGTTATGTATATCATAAATTGAAAGTATTTTTTTGAATGGAATGTAATTTCTATTAGGTCTCAGAAGACCACCTCCTAATCGATCAGGGCGATCCAGCCTTATAACGTTAAAACCCTTAAAAACAAATCTGGACTAGGGTTTAATCCAGGATTCACTCGAGAGTATAACATCAAAAACATGAATTTTCAGCTTTTTTATCTGGCAAAGCTATTTTATTATAATAATGCTTTATCAAATTTTCTAGGAATATTAAAAATCGGAGGTACCTTTTTTCTTTAGATTTCAATTTGACCGATGTAAATAACCAAATTTAAGTATTAATATAAAAAAATGTATCATTTTTTCTAAAATTTTAGGTCAGTTTATTCATAAAATATGAAAAGTGCCCGATTTCCCGTGGACTTTCCGGCCTTGGAAAATATATTTGGACCCTGACATGCACGTCTACTGATTCCATTGACCATAGACTACTTTTGGTGCGACTTCTTCACTGTTAAAAGAATTGGCTATTTACAAGTTCCCTATATAATCCTTCTAATCGAGTTTCAAAATTTATTATTCATTGGGG
Source organism: Belonocnema kinseyi (assembly GCF_010883055.1). Taxonomy (NCBI): domain Eukaryota; kingdom Metazoa; phylum Arthropoda; class Insecta; order Hymenoptera; family Cynipidae; genus Belonocnema; species Belonocnema kinseyi. Next base: position 1,711,952 of record NC_046657.1, read on the forward strand.
CTCGAAATTATTGTTGTGTTTATGATAGGTAAGGCACTGACTCAATATAAATTTCTTCTTAAGGATTTGAGAACGAAAGAAAGAAAACTTGTCGAATATCTGGAGTTTTTGCGAGATCTTTGGAGCAATAAAATGTTAAAAAATCAAACGTTTATTGAGGCTTTTATTATTTTTAAAATAAATATTAATTTTCTGAAAAAAAGAAATTATCGGGTAGCAGACGTCAGCATTTAAACGGTGAAAATCATTCGCAAATTGATTATTTTACTTATACTTTTGACATCATAGAAGAATTCTCAAACTCAATAACGTTTTCGAAGGGTCACGTATTGATGATGTCCCTAAATCTTGTGAAATACGTTGCGAAATGGAGAAAAAAGGCAACAAACTGACATGTCCTATGTGTGTGTTGTAACTTTAGTTGTAATCAGCCGCCAGGCTAGCTGTCACCTTCGCGCCACGGACGGTATCGGGGTGCACTTTCTTATGGACCGCGGGTCAAGACTAGATTCTCAAAGGGGAAAGCCTGTTATGCGAATTTACTTTTTGATGAGACTATTATCAATCGATAGAACGTCAAAAATAATTGTGCAAGTTTCCCGGATTTTTTGGTCTCTTGTAAGAACTATGAGCGTTCGTACATTACGTCAGCGACGGTTGTCGAACTTCTACTAGTTCGCGCGCGTTTACTTTCATCAAGAACGCCGCAAAGTAAAAAATGCACCTTTTTTGGACAAAAATCGACTTGCATTGAAATTCCTGACGGATTTTGATGTTTTTTTAGAAATTAACGTAAGGCTTCCAGGTATAAGGAGCAACTGCAGATATTTTATTTCGACTTAATAGAAATTTGTTATTTAACAACAAATTTACAACTTTTTGGTGCTAAACATTTCCGGGATAATATTTCTTCTACAACTATGAAATTCATTAAAAGAGGTCATGAATGAATGTAATAACTAACAAAAAATGATGTTCAGTGGGTAAGCGTAAGAAAAAAAATGGTTAATAATGTTATAAACAAATTAATTGATTACTTCCCCCTTGTGATTGAAGAAAGGATAGCTCAATGGGGGGGGCGGAATAATCTCAACGGGGGGTAATGGAGCGGTGCCTAGTTAACCTGCAGGAGAACCAGGCTACACCGTGCGACAACTTTCTGCAGAAGTGGGGCGGTAATAGGGCTGTGCCTAGTTATCTTAAGGCAAAGATTTTCGCCTTGGTTAGTCGCCCCTGGTATAAAGGGACGGCGAAAAACTTTCCGCCGAACCGCAGGTTGGAATAAATTCCTCGTCCGGGCTGGAAAAAGCAAATCTGGATCGGGCAATTCCTTTAAAGGGGTACAGATCAATTCTGGTATTTTAATCCGTGGACAAGGCCCCTGTAATACCGCAAGGGGAGAAAATCCCAAGGAGGCCGACGTTGAAAAAGAGGTGGACGCGAGAGGAACAGACGGGAGCTATCTGATGGGTTTCGGAACAACCCTACCTTTCAGTGCCAGGGCCAACAATAACTTTATTTTCCGTTTCTTTTCACGTTACCGAAATCTACATTTCGGTTGTCTATAGTGCTCCTGAGCAGGGGCAGATGAGGATCCCGATGGTAGGACTTCACGTAATGGCGCGACCAGGGACTGGCGGACGCGGTAAGACACGAACTCGATCTTAGCTAAGACTCTCCCGGAAGAGGGGGGAGTGCCTGAGTGTACCCAAGTCATTCGGCACGGTTGACAAGCGCTTCGTACGCGTAAGATGAGCCCTTTTCGGAACCGAAATAAAGAAAAGAAACGATGGGAAGTTAGTGCCCGGGTGCAGACCGGGCAGCGTAGATTGCTCTCGGAGAATAAAAATAACTGACCTCGCAGTAATCTGGCTCAGACGGGACAATCCATAGAATTTAAAAGAAAAATAAACGATCAAATGTAACCGGGCTCAGACCGGGCAACCTAGACAAGTCACAAAGGAAGTAAATAAAACACCAAGCGGCAATCCGGTTTCGAACGGGAAGCCTAGATGGGTTGAAGAACGACAATAGCTTACAGGGCAGTAATCGGGCTCTAACCAGGAAGCCTATACGAGTTGCGAAGCGATAGAATAACCAACCGGGCTAAAATCGGTTAACCTCCATACGTCGAGGAAATAATATTGATGACCGGGCTTTAATCGGGCTCCAGCCAGTAAGCCTACCTGTCGTGAAGGAAGAGAATAATTGACCAGGCTATAATTGGGCTCAAACCGGCTAACCTCCTCAAGTCGCGAAAAGGAAATTGCGAGTCGGGCTTTAATCGGGCTCCAGTCTGGAAGACTAGACGAGTCGCGATGGAAGCTAATCGCTAAAATCATTGGGCAAAACGCGACACACGAACTCGTAGGTTTCGCGAACAATAATATATGCGACACACATATAATGTAAATACAAGGACAGCAGAGCCTCGGTCTGTACTGTTAAATCTAACCTCCCACCCACAATGGGGACGCTGAGTGAGTTCAGTGACGGATGCCAGGTTGGGTGTCAGGCGCAACAATCAAACACAAAAATATACATACAATTGATAGTCGGCACAACCTGGCACAATCTCCTGGCCCAATCCACGCCGCCCTCGCCCATAGTAGGGACGCTGGGAAAACGATACCAGTGAGGTGTTTCAGAAGCAATACTGACAGAATTTGATCTAATAAAATAAATTAAAATTGGGCAATTGAAAAATAGGTGAAGAAGAGAGAGAGAAGTAAGAGAAGACAGAGGAAAATACACAGCAAGAGAGAGATGGTAAACCGTTCTTTCTTTTTCGTGGTGCTGAATTTCTGCAGAGATGTTTTTCCGGGGTGACGCCGCCACTCGTCGTCGTCATGAAAGAAGATTTCTCTTCTTTCGTTATTCGTAAAGATGAAACTTATACGGCCCAAGAAGCAGGAAGGCACTTTCAATAAAAACTCCGGTTTCCAGACAACAATTGTTACACGAGGTGTGGCGTGGCTCGTTGACCACGCTCAGTTTCGAATAGTCGAAAGACAGACGAGCGCTTCTCGACCGGTCAGGTTAAAACTCTGAGACTAACTGATTAGACGGCTCACCAGCCGCATTGATCCCAGATCTGAAACGAGACGTGGTCCAAAACTATGACACGTCTATGTCCGTGCGAAAATGGTAGGCGATGATATAAACGCCTGGGTTGCGCGCGCAACCCATTTCTCCTCTTCTGAATTTGAAAACTCGAAGGTGCACGATTGCCGGCCGGAACACTTCGGCGGTTCTATTTATATCTCTATTTGCTTTGAAATAAAATGGAGAGATTGGGATTTTAATATTTCCAGATTTCGATGCTGGACTGGCGATTCTCATGATTTGAATACTTCGCGCGCCTCTTTAATGCGCGTATTTTGAGGTTACGCTACTTCGAGTATAAAATATAAATTATATAAATATTAATACTATTATATATAGGTATATATATATATATTATTAATGATAATATTATAATTATGCTATATTATAATAGTCTTATTTTTAAATCTTGATCCGCATTTGAAAGGAATTAAAGAAATTGGTAATTTTGGAATTCATCTCGTTTGGATAAAAACTCAATTATTTGATTGAAAAATTAATTATTTTCTTGAAAATATAACTACTTTGTAAAAAAAGTCCTCTTTTCTATCAAAAATTCAACTACTTTGTTAAAATTTTTATTTCTTTTATTTGAAGGTTCATCTCTTTCGTTGAAAATATATTTTTGAAACTGAGAATTAATCTATACTATTTTTGGTTAAAAAATCATGTATTTTGTTAACAATTCGTCTTTGTTTGTAGAAATTAAATTGCTTTATGGAAAAGTTATACTTTTTGATAAAAATTACATTTTTCGGTTGAATTATCAACTGTAAATATTTTTTGTTTGCAAAGTCGTTTTGTTGTAAATGCAACTATATTGTTAAAAATCATAATTTTTGAGTGGAAAATTCGATTATTCACTTAAAGTTGAAGTACTTAGTAAAGAAATTAATTCTTTCTTACTAAGGATTCATAATTATAGTTAAAAATTCAACTATTTGCCTTTAAATTAGGTTAAAAATTCAGCTTTTTGTAGATAGTACTCTTTTTGACTTTAAAATTTTTAAATTTATTAAAATTAAATTGACCTTTTTTAGTAGAAATTTAATCTTTTTGGTTGAAAATGTGGGTTTGGAAAAATGGGTTTAAAAGTCGATTATTTCACTAAGAGTTAAAACTACTTTGTAAAAAAATACGTTTTTTTAAACAAGATTTTATAATTATGGTAGAAAATTTAACTATTTGGTTAAAAGTTTAACTCTTTGACTGAAAACTCATATTTTTCGTTTAAGAAATTCAACTTTTTGTAGATAATTCGTTTTTTTGACTTTAAAATTAAATTATTTCGTTGAAAATTCATGTATTTTGTTTAAAATGTCTTTTTTGTAGATCATTAATTTTCTTGTTCGAAAATTCATCTGATTGGTTGACAGTTCAACAACTTTGTTGAAAATAAATTTTTTCCGCTAAAAATTATTTATCTTTATCTGAAAATGTAACTATTATAGGATTGATTACAAATTAATCGTATATATTGGTTAAGTTTGAAAATCATTTTTTTTTTGTTATAGAACATTAATTTTCATGGTCAAAAATTCACCTTTTCCCTTGAAAATTTAACAATTTTATTGAAAATTCGTTTTTTTCCTTGTTCAATTCAATTTTTTATCACAGCTTTTATCTGAAAATTAAACTATTCCATTTTTGGTTAAACTTTACCCTGTAAATTGTATTAGTTAAAACACCAATTATTTGTTAGAAAATTAATTTATTTGTTTTCGATTAAGACTTGAAATATTATTTCAGTATAAAATTTTTTTTAATTTTTAACCCATTCAATTTGAAATTTTTTAATTGAAGAAAGAAAATTTCGTTAATTATCAGCAATATTTGTCCGTTCATTTAAAACAATCCATTACAAACAACTGTTAAAAACTATACAAATTTGAACACAATAGTTCGAAATAGAAAGCCTTGAATTGTTAAATTTGTAATGATCTAAATTTTAAGTTTAAACGCTACAATTTTAATTTAAAAAAAGATTCAGAATTAATTTAAAACTTGAAATTATTTCAAATAATTTGAAACACGATTTAGACTTTTGCAGATTTAAAAAAAAAAGCTTTTTGAGAATTGTACAGTATTTAAAAAGAATAACTAAAATTTTTGTGATTGCTAAGAACATTGAAAATGATTTTTAATTTTGACAAATAAATTTGAAGTGAGTATTTGAAAACCTTTAAAAAATTTTAAAAAAATAATCCGGAAGATTTTAAGGAAATTTTGTTATTTTGCAGTTTTTCTAATTTTAGGGAAAAAATCTAATTAACAAAACATATCAATTTTCAACCCAAAAGTTTACTTTTTAACAAATTTAATTAATTTTCTATCAAATAATTGGTGTTTTAACTAATACAATGTACAGGATAAAGTTTCAACCAAAAATTGAATAGTTCAATTTCCAGATAAAAACGATTAATTCTTAATCACTCCTAGAATAGTTACATTTTCAGATTAAAAAAATAATTTGTAATCAAAAAGATTAATTTTCAATAAAGTTGTTAAATTCTCAACCAATAACATGAATTTTCGACCAAGAAAATTAATGATCTACAAAAAAAGACAAATTTCAAACAAAATACATGAATTTTCAACGAAAGTATTTAATTTCTAAGTCAATAAAACGAATTGTCTACAAAAAGTTTGTTTTTTTTTCAGCGAAAAAATATGAGTTTTCAATCAAAGAATTAAATTTTCAACCAAGTAGTTTCATTTTTAACCATAATTATAAAACCTTGTTGAAAATGACAGTATTTTTTTTACAAAATAATTCAACTCTTAGTGAAATAATCGACTTTTAAGCTCAAGAAGACGTACAGTTCATATTTCAACCAAATAATTGCATTTTTGACAAAAAATGATACATTTTCAACCAAAAAGATTAAATTTCTACCATACAAGGTCAATTTTTAACAAAATATATGAACTTTCAACAAAATAGTTTAACTTTCTATCAAATTTTTGACTTTCAACGCCTAAAGATGCATTTTGAACAAAAAAGTAAAATTTTTAACAAAAAATTTAATTTGAAGGAAAATAGTTGAATTTTTAACTATAATTATGAATCCTTAATAAGAAAAACTTAATTTTGTCACTAAGTACTTCAACTGTAAGTGAAACTTAAACTATTTGGTCGACAATTAAAATTTTGGTTGAAAAATCATATTTTTGGTATTTTATTATATATATATATATTTTCAGCTTTTTTGTAGATGATACTCTTTTTGACTTTAAAATTAAATAATTTTGTTGAAAGTTCATATATTTTGTTGGAAATTGACCTTGTTTGGTAGAAATTTAATCCTTTTCGTTAAAAATGTATCATTTTTGGTAAAAAATGCAATTGTTAAGTTGAAATATAAACTGTACATTTTCTTGGGCTTAAAAGTCGATTATTTCACTAAAAGTTTAATTACTTTGTAAAAATAATACTGTTTTTTTCAACAAGGTTTTATAATTATGGAAAAAAAATTTAACTATTTGGTTGAAAGTTTAACTCTTTGATTGAAATCTCATATTGTTCGTCGAAAAAAATCAACTTTTTGTAGATAATTCGTTTTTTTTTACTTTAAAATTGAATAATTTCGTTGAAAATTCATGTATTTTGTTTGAAATTTGTCTTTTGTTGTAAATCATTAATTTTCTTGGTCGAAAATTCATGTTATTGGTTAAGAATTTAACAACTTTATTGAAAATTTATTTTTTTGATTAAAAATTATTTTTTTTTATCTGAAAATGTAACTATTCTAGGATTGATTAAAAATTAATCGTTTTTATCTGGAAATTGGACTATTCAATTTTTGGTTGAAACTTTATCCAGTACATTGTATTAGTTAAAACACCAATTATTTGATAGAAATTTAATTTAATTTGTTAAAAAGTAAACTTTTGGGATGAAAATTGATATAGTTTGTTAATTAGATTTTTTCCTAAAATTAAAAAACTGCAAAATAAAAAATTTTCCTTAAAATCTTCCGGATTCTTTTTTTTTTTAATTTTTAAAATGTTTTCAAATACTCACTTAAAATTTATTTGTCAAAATAAAAAATCATTTTCAATGTTCTTAACAATCACAACAATTTTTGTTATTCTTTTTAAATACTGTACAATTCTCAAAAAACTTTTTTTTTTAATCTGCAAAAGTCTAAATCGTGTTTCAAATTATTTGAAATAATTTCAAGTTTTAAATTATTTCTGAAGCTTCTTTTAAATTAAAATTCTAGCATTTAAACTTAAAATTTAGCTCATTACAAATTTAACCATTCAAGGCTTTCTATTTCGAACCATTCTGTTCAAATTTGTATAGTTTTTAACAGTTATTCGTAATGGATTGTTTTAAATGAACGGTCAAATATTGCTCATAATTAAAAAAATTTCCTTTTTTTAATGAAAAAATTTCAAATTGAATGGGTTTAAAATACAAATTTTTTATACTGAAATAATATTTCAAGTCATAATGGAAAACAAATAAATTAATTTTCTAAGAAATAATTGGTGTTTTAACTAATACAATTTACAGGATAAAGTTTAACCAAAAATGGAATAGTTTAATTTTCAGATAAAAACGATGAATTTTTAATCAATCCTAGAATAGTTACATTTTCAGATAATAAAAAATAATTTTTAATCGAAAAAATTAATTTTCAATAAAGCTGTTAAATTCTCAACTAATAACATGAATTTTCAACCAAGAAAATTAATGATCTAAGAAAAAAGACAAATTTGAAACAAAATACATGAATTTTCAACGAAATTATTAAATTTTAAAGTCAAAAAGACGAATTATCTACAAAAAGTTGAATTTCTTAAGCGAAAAATATGAGTTTTCGATCAAAGAGTTAAACTTTCAACCAAATAGTTAAATTTTAAACCATAATTATAAAACCTTGTTAAAAAAAACGTATTTTTTTTACAAAGTAATTCAACTCTTAGTGAAATAATCGACTTTTAAACCCAAGAAGAAGTACAGTTCATATTTTAAGCAAAAAATTTCATTTTTGAACAAAAATGATACATTTTCAACCAAAAAGATTAAATTTTTACTAAAAAGGTCAATTTAAGTTTAATAAATTTTTTAATTTTAAAGTCAACAAGAGTATTCTCTACAAAAAAGCTGAATTTTTAACCTAATTTATAGGCGAATAGTTGAATTTTCAACTATAATTATGAATCTTAAATAAGAAAAAATTAATTTTTTTACTAAGTAGTTCAACTTTAAGTGAATAATCGAATTTTCCAACCAGAAATTATTATTTAAACTTTCAACAATATAGTTGCATTTACAACAAAACGACTTTGCAACCAAAAAATATTCACAGTTGATAATTTAATCGAAAAATGTAATTTTTAATCAAAAAGTATAAATTTTCCATAAAGCAATTTAATTTCTACAAAGAAAGACTAATTGTTAACAAAATACATGATTTTTAACCAAAAATATTGTAGATTTAATGACAGTAACGAAAATGTATTTTCAACGTAAGAGAAGATCCTTCAAATAAAAGAAATAAAAATTTTAACAAAGTAGTTGAACTTTTGATAGAAAAGAGGACTTTTTTACAAAATAGTTATATTTTCAACAAAATAATTAATGTTTCAATCAAATAATTAAGTTTTTATCCAAACGAGATGAATTCCAAAATCACCAATTTCTTTAATTTCTTTCAAATGCGG
>NC_046657.1:1720832-1725314 GCF_010883055.1 Belonocnema kinseyi
ATATGATAGTATTAATATTTATATTTTATACTTGAAGTAACGTAACCTAAAAATACACGCATATAAAGAGGCGCGCGAAGTATTCAAATCATGAGAATCGCCAGCCCAGCATCGAAATCTGAAAATATTAAAATCCCAACCTCTTCATTTCATTTCAAAGCAGGTCGAGATATAAATAGAAACCGCCGAACTGTTCCGACCGGCAATCGTGCATTTTCGAGTTTTCAAATTCAGAAGAGGAGAAATGAGTTGCGCGCGCAACCCAGGCATTTATATTGTCTCCTACCATATTCACACGGACACAGACGTGTCATAGTATTAGACCACGTCTCGTTTCAGATCTGGGATTACTGACTAGCCGTCGTTTCGTTGCTGCTATACTCGTACGAGAAGAGCAGTCCCGGCCTCGGATTGGCTAGGTCCGTGCGACAAGGGGGGACTCGCATAGTGGGGGGACGACTACTTTCGATCTCACGCGTCGAGGGTTTGAGGTATATTGTATTGAAAGAAAAATCAAATGCTCGGAGTCTGATTTTTTCCAATGATGAGGGTCCCAAAAATATAAACTTTACTTATATTCCTTAACAATACCTTAACCTTCTTAAATTCAAAACTTAAACCGGAATGAATTTCAAAGGATTTTCAAATATATTAACATGACTAACGGAAAAAGAAATTCTAATCTTTTATTAACTTGAATCATTCATCTCCGATTCATATTTAAAAATAAGTGAGTCCTCTTAATTAAAAATATAATCAAATCTGTAAGAATCTATAATGTTAGGAGTTCGAGATCTTTGAAAGTGAAGTTGAGAGAGTAAATGGGTGAGGGAAAGAGAGGCAGAGGGGGCCCCGTAGAAAAGCGTTGAGAAACGACAGGAATCGAGTAGAGCGTAAGATGAGAGAGTAAGAGTGAGAGAGATGACGATAGCTGAGAAGAGTAGAAACAGGTGTCCGGCCAAACGACCGAGCCATCGGCTGCCTGGAAAAGCGAACTCAAGCCGCAACAGAGTTGACAGTTGAGAGAGTCATCGGGCGAGAGGAGAGAGATGATGGGGGGGGGGGGCGATGTTTGTAGGAAAAACCGAGGAAAGCGCAATTGAATTAAACAACACAAAAAAACGAATTTTCAACAAAATTGATCAATTTTCAAGGGAAAAGGTGAATTTTCGACGCGCGTGAAGACTTACGGTAGGCGAGGGACTACGAGAATAGTTGCGCGAAATCACACTAGGAAGCGTCGCACAAACTCTCCCACTGTCTACCTCAGCGGTAACTGCTATAAAAAGGCAAGCATGAGGCAGGTCAGCACCAGTGATCCCAGATTTAAAACGAGGTAAACTCCCATACTATCACAGGTCTATGTCCGTGTGAATATAGTAGAAGACATTGTACATGACTGGGTTGCGCGCGCAACCCATTTCTCCTCTTCTGAATTGAAAAACTCGAAGGTGCACGACTGTTGGTCGGAACACTCCGGCTGTTTTATTTATATCTCTATCTGCTTTAAAATAAAATCAAGAGATTGGGATTTTAATATTTCCAGATTTCGATGCTTAGGATTTTCATGATTTGAATACATCGCGCGCCTCTTTATATGCGTATATTTTGAGATTACGTTATTTCAAGTATAAAATATAAATGATATAAATATTAGTACTATTATATACATATTAAAAAATTTGTCATAAGGACAATCGCAGGATTTCACCGGGAGCGGGTGCTAACCTGAAAAATTGCACCAGCTCCCAGCGAAATTGCGGTAAAATTTCAGCCACAACTACGTCTCACGACCGTGAGATAGGTGGTTAGAGTCTACAAAGGAATCAATACGACGATCCAGCAAAAGCCTCGTGCATCCTAAAAACACGGAGCGACACAAGGACTACTGTCTTCTGCATTTTTCCCGCAAGTGTTTTAGCATATTGTTGACACGCAGGGATACTTTTTAGACCATTAGCAAGTGAAAGCTTGGCACTTCCAAGAGCGCCGATGATAAGGACGATCAGTTTAACAGAATATTCCGGGTACAATCGTTGCAACTCCCTTATAAGGTCTCGATACCTCTCTTTCTTTTCATTCTCCTTGGTTATGATTTTTTTGTCAGCTGGTGCCGAAAATTCGATAACAAACATGGTTCGCTTCTCGAAGTCAAGAAGAACCATGTCAGGCCTTGACTGAGCAACAGAAACAATTGTCGAGAATATAAAGTTCCAGTATATACGGCACTTCCCATTCTCGACAATTGACTCAATTTCCCTAGGAGCATTTAGAGGAGCGATATTAAGGTTAATGCCGTAAGAGTGACAGAGATGGTAATAAAGCACTCTTAGTGCCGCATTGTGCCTTTGAATGTAGGTCGTTCCCACGTGAGTTGGACAACTAGATAGTATGTGAGCTAAATGCTCGGGGTGTGCATGGCACGCCCTGCAGCTATTATCGGGAATGTCTTGGCATAGATCTTAAGATCGTCCATGTAAAATACATGAGTAACCTTGTACTTTCGATCTGCAGGTTTGCCGCACAAGTACCCGTCGGAATGGCGAAGTGCTAGAGATAGTGGCAATAATGTAAAGCAAAAGAGGAGTGGGCTCATGGTGTCGCCCTGAAAGACACCTCTCTGAAAGGTGACCTTGTTAGTTGTCACACGATTTTTTCCAGATAAGATGGTTAATCTGGTTTTCTAAAGCGGCATCAATCTCTCTATGCACCTAACTATTTGCGGATGAACCTTTAAGATTTCCAAAAGACAGATGATAAGTCTATGGGAGGTCGAATCGAAAGCTTTCCGATAATCAATCTAGGCCATCGATAGGTCACGCTGGTAGAATGCTGCATCTTTGCAGACACATCTATCGATGAGCAGATTCTCCCGAAATTCGGCTACGCCTTTCTTTGAACGTCGTTGTTCATACAGTTCTTGCCACACAGGTTCAATTGCCCGAACAATCCTATCATTTAGGATAGCTGTGAATATCTTATAAAGTGTGTTCAGACAAGTTATTGGCCTGTAATTCTTCGGATCAGCTAAGTTGCCTATTTTCGGCAGACGTATTGTGCGCCCTTCCACCAACCACTCCGGAATCGACTTTTTCGACTTCAAATATGATATGAAAATACGGGCCGAATGCTGATGGGTTGAAGAAAACTTCTTTCACCAGAAGGTTTTGATACAATCTGGTCCCGGTGCGAAATAGTTCTTCATCCCTCTTAATACTTTTTTCACCTCCTCGGTAGTGATGGGTGGGCACCCTTTATCAGGTGTTATGAGGGCAACACATAACTCCTTGAAGCTATTAATATTTTCTGAGTCTTCGTCCAGTCTGTGCTGCACTTTGTAGGCTTCTCTCCAAAATACTTCGACCTCCTCTGGTTTGGGTGGGTGTTCGACAGTAACTGGATAGTCTTGGAAGAGTCGAGATGGGTCAGAGAGAAACTGTTGATTTTCTCTGACCCACCTTACCCTCCGCTCTAGACTTCTCTTAGCGTCAAATAGTATCCGTATGCGGGACGCGTACTGTCTAGCCCAGCCTATTTTTATGGCAAGTTGATGCATTCGTCTTTTGGTCTTATGATCAACCGTTGGTTTTGTTTTACGTTTCGCATTTGCCAAAGCCCTCGCTGCATAATACACACAATAATTGATAGCCCAGAGGTCGGATTCTCCGGAAAAATGTCCACGAAGCTCGTCGTATATTTCAGCCAGATCTTTAGGCTTGAGAGAAACCTTGGTGTTCATGTTTCTCAGGGTCGTAAAGCATCGCTCTTCCTCTATTGGATGTCTGCCCGCATTTGGGCTCAGTGTCGCCTCTCTTTCTCTGTTGCAGGCTTGTTCCAGCTGTGGCAGAGTAGGCGTTCCGCTTACCTAGCCCCTTTTTCGGAGTAGTTCAGCATGGTTTCGTAGACGTTGCTGCGAAAAGTGCGATAGCTCTGGGTGTTTTTCGCACCACAGAGCATCCATCCGTGCCATGTAACCCCGTTCAGGGGCCATACTCGCATCGGAGCACTCTAGCAAGTCGTGATTCAGTCGCTCCGTCCACCCAAAAATTGCGAGATCCCGCCGATCCATCGCATTGAATCCATTTTCATTTGCTCCCCCAGCTCTAGATTGGTCGGCATTGTTAGCCGAACCATTTTCGAGAGCCCTGCGCGTTCTGTTGTTTTAAACCGCATTTACTACAACAATGTTTGGTGTTGTCATTGTTGACGAGAAGCTAGGGAAAGGGGTTCGTTTATCCTTGTAGAGCCCCGCATGCAAGGATAAGGCTGCGCACTCTGAGAGGTCGCCCGGTATCCCAGAGTCACCGTTCTGGACACCTCACCCAGGTGCCATTCAACTTTCGGGACGGTTTGCACACCTCCGCTTGGGGGTTAATTCCTTCGGGACCACCCCTGGACAATTGTCCACGACTGCCTATTTATTTTTGTAACAATATTCAGCAGAAGCCCTTGGTACAGGGACCCTCTATCCGCAACCCGAGG
>NC_046657.1:1725414-1754626 GCF_010883055.1 Belonocnema kinseyi
AAAAGGATTAAACATCCAATGTAGAAAATTTCGCATTGTGGTCTGTGCACAAATGTGGAAGGTAATGCAAAGACCGAGCGCGGAGCGCGAGATAAGTATATTATCGAGCGCGAAGCGCGAGAATGAATAGTCGCACGCCCTAGGCGCGCTCAAACGCATTGGTTAAGTTGAAAAATCGTTTTTTTTATAGAACATTGATCTTCTTGGTCGAAAATTCACTTTTTCCCTTGAAAATTTATCAATTTTGTTGAAAATTGTTAAATTTTCTTGTTCAATTCAATTTTTTTATCACAGTTTTTATCTGGAAATTGAACTATTTCATTTTTGGTTGAATCTTTATCCTGTACTTTGTATTAGTTAAAACACCAATTATTGGATAGAAAATTAATTAATTTGTTTTCGGTTATGACTTTTTTTTAAATTGAAATAATTTTAAAATAAAATGTTTTAAATTTAATTTAATGTATTAAAAATTGAAAAATAATTGATTTTACAAGATGATTCTCAATTTTAACCAAATAGTTAAATTCTCAACCAAATAATTGAGTTTTCATCCAAACGAGATGAATTGCAAAATCGCCAATTTCTTTAATTTATTTCAAATTCGGATCAAGATATAAATAGGACTATTATAATATAACATAATTATAATATTATCATTAATATTATGTGTGTATACACACACACAAACATATATATATATATATATATATTAAATTGTATCAAATACTGTAATACAAACACCTCATAAACTACAATCATAAAGTACGCTGAACCTTTTTTTTTTAATTTGACATTAAAGAAGGTTCTCAAAGCACCTACGGCCTTGACGATTACATTTTCATTGCCATAATCGCGCTTCGCGCTCTATTTATAAATTATACGGGCTCGAATTTTTAAAAATGTGGGCTTATCGAAAAACTCGGCTAAAATAGTTTTGAAATATATTTAGTATCTAGTGAAGATTTTTGGAACTATGAAAAAAATAATTTTTTCTATTTTTTGAAGATTTTCAAATTTTTGAAAAGTATATAACTTTTCTAATATTCATCAAAATTAAAAAATTTATTTGGATAATTTGCAATTCTTTCACCCATCTGTAAGAAACTTTGACAAAAATTCATAAAATTTCAACAACAAAAATTTCACACTTTTGAAAAAGCACTCAATTTTTTAATTTTTGTCCGAAATATCTGATTAACGAACTTAGCTCTTATTTTGAGGACCTTCAGAAATGTATCAAATGCGGGCTTGATTGGACGAATTCTTCAAAAGTTTTCGTGGCTACAACTTTTAGGTAACCATACATACAGACATACATACAGTCGTATAGACAGACAGACACCGCGAAAATTGTGTGATTTTCGGATTCTGTGCGCGCCGGAACGTAAAGATCCGTTCAAACCTGAGATCGAAAATTTGGAAAATTACATTACATTCTCAGAAATGAAAATTTAAAAATTTAACAAAGTAGTTACACTTTTCATAGAAAAGAGGACTTTTTTACAAAATAGTTACATTTTCAACAAAATAATCAATTTTCCAACCAAATAATGGAGTTTTCAGGGGACCGAGATGAATTTCAAAATCGCCAATTTCTTTAATTTCTTTCAAATGCGGATCAAGATATAAATAAGACTATTATAACATAATTATAATATTACCATTAATAATATGTGTGTATATATATATATATATATATATATAATAGTATTGATATTTATATCATTTATATTTTATACTTGCAATATCGTAACCGCGAAATATACGCATATAATGAGGTGCGCGAAGTATTCAAATCTGGAGAATCGCCACCATCGAAATCTGGAAATATTAAAATCCCAATCTCTTGATTTTATTTCAAAGCTGATAGAGATATAAACAGAACAGCCTAAGGGTTCCCACCGGCAATCGTGCACCTTCGAGTTTACAAATGCAGAAGAGGAGAAATGGGTTGCGCGCGCAACCCAGTCATGTGCATCGTCTCCTACTATATTCACACGGACATAGACCTGTGATAGTATTGGAGTATACCTCGTTTCAAATCTGGGATGACTGGTCAGCACCACTCGAGTGGAAAACCGGAAACCATCGTCCATGCATCCGGAATTATTCCTCAGAGCGGTTGCTCTTGAAGAATAGAGGTCCGCAGTTTTGATTCTTCTAGGTACGCTATTCCAGGCTCTAGATTATTTTTATATCCTTTTTGTGGCGTGATTATGCCTGAAAAGGATCCTTGCCATTTATATTGTTATTTATATTGTTTTTCTCGGGTACGCTGTACAGGCTCCGAGACCCTGTATTTGATTTTTATTGATTGTTCGGGTACGCTGCTCAGGCTCCGAAATATTGTAGTTGATATTAATTATTATTTGCTCGGGTACACTGCTCAAGCTCCGAGACATTACAAATTGATTTTATTGTTATTATTTGCTCACGTACACTGCTAAGGCTCTGAGGCATTGTGATATTGATTTATTTACTCGGGTACGCTGCTCAGGCTCCGAGAGACTGTATTTTTATTTTCTTTGATCTTTATTTAGCTCGGGTACTCCACCCAGGCTCCGAGGCCTCTTGATTTAACCTTTATTTACTCGGGTGCCGAGAAGAATATCGCTAGTATTAATCGAAGCTCTCATAAGACTGAATAATATTGTAAGATGTTTAAGAAAATAGGTTAAGATAACGTCGTTGTAAACCAAGAAGCCAATCAACCGACATTACAAACAAAGACTGCAATAAACGAATTTATTTGTTTAAGTACGTGTTATGTTCAATTATTTTCCTCCTTCTGGGTTCTACATTATTTTTACCGAGATTTAGGGATAGGTAAAAATTTAAGAAATATAGAAATAAAACAAACTCTTTCATTGGCGCCCGAACTGGGACCCAGAATGGAAAATTATTAAAATTTTAAAAAAAATGCTATGCCTCGTACGCGTGGTCGTCCTATCAAGAGAGCCAATAATGTTAAACAACCTTTTAGTCCACCAGTAGTTAGCATACAAAATGGACATGAAGAAAGGAACCAAAGCACACACTGGTACTGGTAACTACGCACATTGAACTCCGCGAAAAGATAGAGGATGCAGAGAGTATAATGTTCCCCGAAACCACCAACCAGGTAAAGTCACTCAGAAAAATGTACGAGGTACGCTTCCAGGTAGTAGAAGGCGAACTAGAAAACTTCAAGGAGGGTACCACCAACCACAATAAAATACTGGCCGAATTAATCTAACAGGCAGTCAGGAAAAATAAAGAAGAGATCCAGAAGGTCGAAGACCGGAGGCAACAGCTGGAAGACAATCCACAAAATATGCCACTAAGCCCAGCAGGAAATTTCGAGATTAGAGGGCTGAAGATTACTTCTAAGACGCCGGTTTTTAGTGAAGTTGGGTCTCCCATGAAATTCTTGGAAGAGCTTCGTGATTTTTGGGCAGCTGTGAGACCCACTCGAGAGCGAACTGCTTTCGGAATTGACACCTGCCTGCGTGGAACACCCAGAGATTGGTGGGATCTAGTCAAGGAAGATGATGATGATTTCAGGAGGTTTTGCGAGAAATTCAAACACAGATACTGGGGAGAAACGACCCAACATGACATCAAAACAAAACTGGAATTTGGATACTATCAAGCAGGCATTGATACCTCTATGGTTCCGTATGCAATAAAATTATTTAGAGAAGCAAGGGGGTTCACCCCAACCCCAACTAATGAACAAATCACACAGAAGCTTGCGAGACATTTCAATGAAGAGGTGAGAACGGCGATTGTGAGAAGATCCATCACTACCTTAGAAACCCTTCTAGAGCTGCTAGAAAGATTTGATACATCTGGTCCCATTAATTCAAAGCGCCAAGAGAATACCAGCATCAAGAATAACCAGGAAAATTCGAGAACAAAATACCCAAACCTGATAGCACATGGTCAATTCTCTAGAAACGAGGTCAAGCGTGAAAACGATCACATACAAAGGGGAACAAGGGAGGAAAACTGGAGAAGACAAAATAAAATTAGAGAATCAACGCACAGAAATATAAGGACAATGACTATCACCGAACATAACAACGAAGAAGAAGAGATGACCTTAAGGGAAGAAGTTAGCGAAATATATTCGGAAAACTTGTAAGTACCGTATCTTTAAACAATCTTCAATATATTTGATGCGGAAGAAAAAACATTAATATCCAGGTTTGTAAACACACTCAATTATGATATACGTGAAGAATTATTGGAGGAAGATATCAGCGAGGCAGAACGAAAATATGGATGTCCAACAGCAGATATTTTAATCCAAGGATCACAGGTGAATGCCCTGGCTAACACGGGAAGTCAAGTGTCGTGGATCTCAGAGAAATTTTTATGAAGATCAATTTAAGTCTTTAGAAAAATGTCCAACTCTTTCGATTGTTGAAATCTCTGTCGCAGGGGCCACGGGTGGAAGGCCAGTAAGATTGCGAAAACAAGTGTTTGCCGATTTAGAGTTCGCTAGCATCAAATGTAAAGAAGTGTTGTTGATGGTACCACAGTTGATAAAAAAATGCATTCGCGGTGTGGATTTATTAAAGTCCCTCGGTCCCATTGTAAATTTGGAAAACAATACTTTGACAATATATCACGATAAAAAGTCTGGTACGTTGCAATTACATGAAGACGCACGAACAGCTAGAGAAGAAGAAAATATGCAGTATGACTAGTAATGATAACGAAAAATTACAGGCAGAGGATTTAAACAGGAAAATAGATAGTTATGAACATATCCCCTCCCAACAAAAGGCAAAGTTTAAAGCACTCTTGTGGAAATGTCGCGATGTTTTTTCCCAATGACCAGGCAAAATATCCTATTACCTCGATGAATTAAAAATTTAAAATAAAAGCAGTCCACGCGCATGGTTCTATCCCACGCCCCTTTATTATTAAAAACAAGTGGAGGAACAGATTCAAACAATGACCGATTGGGGGATTACAAGCAGATCCACAAGTCCCCAACTTAATCCATTACTCGTAACAACAACAAAAAACGGCGAGGTCCGCATATGCCTCGACGCAAGAAAGCTAAACATGGCCCTTGAAGAAGACTACGAGGGAACGAAAAACATGGAAACACTATTCCAAAAAATGTCGGAAGAAAAAAATACTCAGTAGTCTCGACATGAATATGAATTTTTGGCACATCCCTTTACATCCGGAATCCAGGAAATATATGGCATTTTTGTATAAAGGGAAGTGTTATGAACATAACGTGACTCTATTTGGTCTGAAAACTAGCACCGCTGCCCTAGTTCGAGGTCTAAAATATGTACTAGAGAGTCTAAATGAATTTATTATTTCCTACGTAGACGATCTGCTGATTATCTCTGAAACTGAGGAAGAGCACCTACATCATCTAGAACTGATTCTAGAAAGGCTCAGAAGCCATAACGTAAACTTAAACTTTAAGAAGTGTGAATTTCAACGAATGGAGTCAAACTTCTTAGGGAACATAATCTCAGCAGCTGGACTAAGACCAGAACCCTGAAGAAATCGAAGCTATAAGGAATTTTATCACTTCCAAGAACAAAAAACAACTGCAAGGGTTTTGGGTACAGTTAATTTCAGCGCTAAATTCACAGACAAATTTTCAGGAGAACTGGTACCAATTTTGGAACTTCTAAGAAAAGGAATCAAGTGAAAGTGGGAAGAAAAACATCAGATAGCATTCGAAAGGATTAAGAATCTATTTACCTCGCAAATTATGCTATACTTCCCAGATACCGCAAACGTGTTTTTTCTACAAACTGATGCCAGTGATTACACTCTGAGAGCCGTACTCTATCAACGTGATGAAAACGATGGAATACAAATCATTGCCTGTGAAAGTCGTACTCTGAAAAGAGCAGAGATATCATACTACACGACTGAGAAAGAACTGCTAGCACTTGTCTGGTCATTACCAAAGTACTGAAGTTTTCTACTGGGTGTCCGGATTGTTCACCGTACTGATCATATGGCCCTTACATTCCTCCAATCATGTAAGCTACTAAGTGGTCGATTAACGAGGTGGATCATGACCCTACAAGATAAAACAACAGCCATTTATCCCCTCGCAAACAAACTTACTAAAAACCTATACCGAATTATCAGGAAAAGCATCAGATCTTGCGACATTTGCCAGAAAAATAAAATTACCAACCATAGTAGTTTGGCACTCTCCCAACCCATACTCACCGTAGAACCACTAGAGGTAGTGAACATCGACTTTTATGGACCCTTACCAAGTGCAAGATTTGGATTCCGATATGTACTTGCGGTTTTAGACGGATTTACTAAATATGTCAAACTATATGCCCTAAAGCGACAAACTACCCAAACAACTATTGCGACAAGATTTGAAAACTTTATACCTAAAATAGGAAAACCGAAAAGAATCGTTACAGACCACGGAAGCCAATTCACCAACAAAACCTGGATAGATAAATTAAAAAAGGAAGGAATCTAGCACACACTAGCATCAATCAGAAATCCACAGGCTAACATGGTCGAGCGGGTAAATAGGGAGCTCTCAAAATTTTTCCGTGTCTTATTACAGGAACACGCACATGCGGCGTGGCAAGACAAACAAGGGATCATCGAAAACTTGATAAATGAGATCCACCATGAAACAACAGGATCTACACCTACGAAACTTATGCTGAAAAGAAAACCTACCCTGTTCTGGAGTAAATAGATCCAGATACATACTGAAAACCACGAACACAGTTATGAAGAGAAACTAATATGGACAAGAAACTCTTTCCTAAAGAAAGGGTTAGATAGAGCCAAAAGACACAATTCACTTAAAAATGGTGCACGTACCATATCAACGATAAGGTACTAATAAAGGCCTATAACCTATCGGACAAGTTTTTAAAGCGTAAAGCAAAATTGATGGCAATTTTTGAGGGTCCTATATAATCAAGAATGTGATTGAGAAGAGAACCTATATCGTTGCCAACCCCATAAATAACGCAGAAAGAGGAGTGTTTCATGCCAATGAGATAAGAAGATACCACCTATCCAATCTGAATCCACCACGCTAACTGGTTTCTCAATGGAGGGTTTGAAACATTCTTTCTAGAAGCTACTATTCCGTCAGCTATTGATAATACATCACTACGACGTACCTAACAAATAAAAAATTCCTTTGCAGCATAATGGATATTTCCACGGAAGTTATGTCTTACCACCAGCTGAACAAAGCCGATGCCTTCACCCAAACAGGATTAAACGAAACAACTACGGTAAGAAGGCGGACAAAAGAACAAAAGGTGAAAGCGGTCAAGAATCTTTCCCCAATCACAAAGAAGAGAAAATACCCTCGTGCAAAAAAACATGGAATACAAGTGTGTCAACATTACGTATTCCATTCCAATGCGTCCGCCTGCTACTACTGAGGCCAAGGAACTGACCCGATGGAAGCAGCCCTTGACGTACCAGACACAATCAGATCACCACAAATTCCTAACCAAAGCTCCACACAACTACCATCCCTAGACTACTCTACACTGCCTATCAGGTCCCAAAAGACAAGCTCCCTAAATGAGAGGGTCAAGAAGATCATCAATAAAAGATCTTCTCTCCATAGGAAATTTGAAGAGATTTTTGGTGAGGACTCGGAGGAGGACGAGCTGACCGCTATGGTGCTCGACATTTCAAATACTAAACGCCAAGAACTAGAGGACGGGCTCGATATAAACAATAACCATTAACGATAATTCAAGAAGCCCCCTAAGTAGGAATCTTGTCAAAAAGGGGGCAGATGAAACGGTCACTTTTATCTTCGCCTACCACTAGGTAACCCGAATACACCAAAACAGCTCGACACGCGTGAAGCCTTACGGTAGGCGAGGGACTACGAGAGTAGTTGCGCGAAATCACATTAGCAAGCATCGCAGAAACTCTCCCACTGTCTATCTCAGCGGTAACTGCTATAAGAAGGCAATCGTGAAGCAGGTGAGCAAATCTGAAACGAGATGTGGTCCAATACTATGACAGGGCTATGTCCGTGTGATTATAGTAGGAGACGATGTAAATGATTGATGTAAATGAATTCGATGCTAGCGATTCTCGTGATTTGAATACTTCGCACGCCTCTTTATATGAGTATATTTTGAGGTTATGTTATTTCAAGTATAAAATATAAATTATATAAATAATAATATATATACATATATTAATAATGATAATGTTATAATTATGTTATATTATAATAGTCTTATTTATATCTTGATCCGCATTTGAAAGAAATTAAAGAAATTGGCGTTTTTGGAATTCATCTCGTTTGGATAAAAAGTCAATTATTTGATTAAAAAATCAATTATTTTCTTGAAAATGTAACTATTTTGTAAAAAAGTCCCCTTTTCTCTCAAAAGTTCAACTACTTTCTTAAACTTTTTATTTTTTTTATTTGAAGGTTCATCTCTTTCGTTGAAAATACATTTTTGAACCTGACAATTAATCTATACCATTTTTGGTTAAAAAATCATGTATTTTGCTAAAAATTCGTCTTTCTTTGTAGAAATTAAATTGTTTATGACAAATTTATAATTTTTAATTAAAAATTACATTTTTCGGTTGAATTATCAACTGTAAATATTTTTGGGTTGCAAAGTCATTTTGTTGTAAATGCAACTATATTGTTAAAAATTAAAATCATAATTTTTGGGTGGAAAAGTCGATTATTGACTTAAAGTTGAACTACTTAGTAAAAAAATTAATTCTTTCTTATTAAGGATTCATAATTATAGTTTAAAATTCAACTATTTGCCTTTAAATTGGGTTACAAATTCAGCTTTTCTATAGATAATACTCTTTTTGACTTGAAAATTAAATAATTTCGATGAAATTTCATGTATTTTGTTGAATTAAGCTTGTTTGGTAGAGATTTAATCTTTTTGGTTGAAAATGTATCATTATTGATCAAAAATTCAATTGTTTGGTTGAAATATCAACTGTACATCTTCTTGGGTTTAAAAGTCGATTATTTCATTAAGATTGTAAAAAAATACGTTTTTTTTAACAAAGGTTTTTAATTATGGTTAAAAATTTAACTATTTGATTGAAAGTTTAAATCTTTGATTGAAAACTCATATTTTTCGCTTAAAAACTTCAACTTTTTGTGGATAATTCGTCTTTTTCACTTTAAGATTAAATAATTTCGTTGAAAATTCATGTATTTTGTTTAAAATTTGTCTTTTTTTGTAGATCATTAATTTTCTGGTCGAAAATTCATCTGATTGGTTAAAAATTAAACAGCTTTGTTTAAAATTAATTTTGTCTGTTAAAAAATATGTATCTTCATCTGAAAATGTGACTATTATAGGATTGATTAAAAATTAATCGTCTATATTGGTTAAGTTGGAAAATCGTTTTTTTTTATAGAACATTAATCTTCTTGGTAAAAAATTAACCTTTTCCCTTGAAAATTTAACAATCTTGTTGAAAATTGTTAAATTTTCTTGTTCAATTCAATTTTTTTATCACAGTTTTTATCTGAAAATTGAACTATTCCATTTTTGGTTGAATCTTTATCCTGTACTTTGTATTAATTAAAACACCAATTATTGGATAGAAAATTAATTAATTTGTTTTCGGTTATGATTTTTTTTAAATTGAAATAATTTTAAAATGAAATGTTTTAAATTTAATTTAATGTAATAAAAATTGAAAAATAATTGATTTTACAAGATGATTCTCAATCCGTTCAAAATTAAAGAATTAATAGATATCAGTTTTAAAAATTATTTTCAATTATGACTTCAAGTATTATTTCAGTCTAAAAAAACTTTATTTTTAACCCATTCAATTTGAAATGCTTTAATTAAAAAAAGAAAGTTTCGATAATTATCAGAAATATTTGACCGTTCATTTTAAACAATCCATTACAAACAACTGTTAAAAACTATACAAATTTGAACAGACAGGTTCGAAATAGAAAGCCTTGAATAGTTAAATTTGTAATGAGCTAAATTTTAAGTTTGAACGCTACAATTTTTAATTTTTAAAAATATTGAAAATTAATTTAAAGCTTAAAATTATTTCAAATAATTTGAAACACGATATAGATTTTTGCAGATTTAAAAAAAATTAAGCCTTTTGAGAACTGTAAAATATTTAAAAAGAATAAGAAAAATTGTTGTGATTGCTAAGAAAATTGAAAATGATTTTTTATTTTTTAAAATTAATTTTAAGTGCGTGTTTGAAAAGATTTTAAAAATTAAAAAAATAATCAGGACGATTTTAAGGCAATTTTTTTAGTTTGCAGCTTTTTTAATTTTAGGAAAAAAACCTGATTAACAAAATAAATCAAGTTTCAACCCAAAAGTTTACTTTTTAACAAAATAAATTAATTTTTTATCAAATAATTGTTGTTTTAACTAATACAAAGTACAGGATAAAGATTTAACCAAAAATGGAATAGTTCAATTTCCAGATAAAAACTGTGATAAAAAATTGAATTGAACAAGAAAAAAAAACGAATTTTTAAATTTTTAAAGGGAAATAGTTGAATTTTGAACTATAATTATGAATCCTTAATAAGAAAGAATTAATTTTTGTACTCAGTAGTTCAACTTTAAGTCATTAATCGAATTTTCCAACCAAAAATTATGATTTTAATTTTTAACAATATAGTTGCATTTACAAAAAAATGAATTTGCAACTCAAAAATATTTACAGTTGATAATTCGACCGGAAATTGTAATTTTTAATTAAAAATTATAAATTTTTCATAAACAATTTAATTTCTACAAAGAAAGACGAATTTTTAACAAAATACCTGATTTTTTAACCAAAAATGGTATAGATTAATTGTCAGTTTCAAAAATGTATTTTCAACCAAAGAGATGAACCTTCAAATAAAAAAAATAAAAATTTTAACAAAGTAGTTGAACTTCGAGTGCACCTTCGAGTTTTCAAATTCAGAAGAGGAGAAATGGGTTGCGCGCGAAACTCAGTCATTTACATCGTCTCCTACTATATTCACACGGACATAGCCCTGTCATAACATTGGTACGTTATTTCAGGCTCTAAATTATTTTTATATCCTTTTTGTTGCTTGGGTACGCCTGCAAAGGCTCCTTGCAATTTATATTGTTATTTATATTGTTTTTCTCGTGTACGCTGCAGAAGCTCAAAACAAAAAACAAAAAACATTTTTTGACGGTTGATAGATTTTTTGCTCTAAAAAAATATTGTGGAATAATAATCAACGATTATGATAGGTAATGATGCTAGTAGATTGTACCTAGGTTCTATTCAACAATTTTTAGGTTTTTCGGCTACTCGTTAATTCCTGAGCGACAAAAATAATAATACAAATATTTTTGTGCAGGTCTTTTCTTATTTTTTTTCCAAATTGGGTCCGCCATTTAAGATTTTCAACTTTGACCGCACATTCGTAATTAGCAATCCAAAAGTCCCCTTAGTATACATTATTATACCAATACGCGTAATCAAAATTTTTTTGACGCCATTTTGGATCCGCCATTTTGAATATTTCAAATGTGATGTTGGATTCGTAATCAGCGACCTCCAAAACCCCTAAATATACATTATCGTGCCAATAAGCGTAATTACATTTTTCGTCTGCTATTTTGGATCCGCCATTTAGAATTTGTCAAATTTTATCTCAGATTCGTAATCAGCGACCTCCAAAACCCCTTAGTATACATTGTCATACCAATACGTGTAATTAAATTTTTTGGCCGCCATTTCGAATCCGCCGTTTTGAATATGTCAAATTTGATTTTGGATTCGTAATCAGCTACCTCCAAAACCTCCTTCTACCAATTTTCACGTGCATTTGTGAGAAATTGATTTTTATGTGCAAGAAATACTATATCGTCTAAAATTTGTAACTTTGAGACGCCATTTCGAATAGTTACCATTTTATTTTCTAAGTGGAATCACTTAGGCACGAAAGAAAAAGATTCGAGGACGCGATATATTTACTTTTCGAAGACAGTCGTTTTTTATTTCGATCCGAAAGCATCGATTTAGAAAAAAAAAACGTTCATGAATAGACTGCCTGTTTCTACGGATATAGTGAGGGAAACTTCGGAAGTATTTTTAACATGGAATACAGAATGAAAAATCATCACTTATGTACGTGGATTTAGGTCTGTCGAAGAGGAGACACGAAAAGCTTTGAACGTATAATCAAGAAATCAGTGGCAATGATTCATATCCTCTGTGTTTGAAGATGTCTGAAGCGAAAAAATGATGTTATTTAGGAAATAATGAGCATATAGAAACATCGATTTTAGGAGCAAGAGTCCATTTCATAAGTTTAGTGGGTCATACAGTCACGCGAATCTTGTTTCAAATGGAAAAAGATGTACTCGCTAATCTTTTTGGTAAAAACTAGTACCCTCTGAGAAGTGGGTATGGACGGTGCTTCTGCGCATCAGATGACACGGCTAAAGTGGTCGAAGAAACGTGATGGTATGGATGCGAACGATAAATCTGATAACAGTGATTCTAAGAGTGAAGAAAACAAAAGCAATGACAAGAATTTTTTTACGGATCAATCTTTCATCTGTCAATTTATGTAGGACAATCAAATTTTATTTCCTTAAAGAAACTTATTCTGGCCTAGTTCAGGCCTATTCCATTGATGTCAGTGGAATGATTTGACATTATTTTGGACTTAAAGTGTACGATGATTGATGGAAATATGTATAATATTCTTACTGAACAGAAAGCACCTTCTCGCTGCAATTTTGTGAAGTTAAATCAAAACATGCTAACAACTCACCATATGTAGCTGAAATTCCATCCAATGAGGCACACTATAAATTTGGTCTATCGACGTTGCATGCCTAGATTCCTCTTCTAGAGTATTTGTTACATGTACATATCCTACAATATGGATTTTAAAAAGTTTTCTGCAAGAGAAAAGAGAGAAAAGGAAATGAAAAAATCAAGAAAGGAAGGTATTCAGATACGATTGAGATCCAAACTGGGTTTAGCAGTTGATGTGGTGAAGCATGGTTATGGAATAACAAATACCAGAAATGTTGCCCGTTTCTTTTTGGGAAAAGCTAAATCACTTACGAAATTCAAAACTTACAGTTTGGAAACCGTTGAGCTTTGTATAAATCTTTATCCTTGGCATAAAATGCCACCATCAAGATATAAGCTGCTCATTCACGAAAGTGATATAATTCAATCTTTTGAGCTATCAATTGGTTAATATTCAGAAAACTCACAAGAGGGAAACAATAGGATCTTTAAAAAAGTTAGATCTAATAACAGCAAAATGTCTGACAGACTATTGTGGAACCTAGATGTTCTTCATCATCTACTGCTCCTTTTTGACCCTTTGATAAGCAGTTATAGAAAAGTAGAATCTAGGAAGATAAAACCTCTGTCAAAAATATCTGATGGTATGAGAATCTCCATGGAGTGAACTAGATCCTTACTTACTGAAGCACGAATTCCTGCCTAAAAACAGCCCTTTTTAGGTACCAGGAGTGAAAATGGCTGAGAGTATGACAATCTTCAAGGAGTGAGCTTAATTCTTATTTACTGAAACACAAATGCCTACCCAAAAATTTCCTTCTTCAGGGCCACATGACATGCAAAGTAAGATTGAGCAACCTCCCCGTTGTGCACATCTGGTCACTATAAAAAATATGAGAGCAAGGATTCTTTTGCAAAACATTTTAAGTTGAATTCAAAAAAAAATCAAGCCTATTAACAAGAAAATCGTCAAAATGTGCATTTGTTTATAAAAACTGTTTCAATAATTAACACTTTTTAGTCAGTATGCGAAATATAACAACAACTTGTCTTTGTCAAGACATATCAAGTTGATACCGCAAAAAAGATCAATCCTATTCATGAAAAAATGGTTAAAATGTGGATTTGTTGATAAAATTGCTTAAACAATTAACATTTTCTGGTCAGTATAAAAAATATGATACCAAGGAGTCTTTGGCAAAGCATTTTAAGTTGATTTAGCAAAAAAAATCAAGCCTTTTCATCGAAAAATTGTCAAAATGTGCATTTGTTTATAAAAATTTCTTAAATAATAGGCAATGGTTAGAAAGTCTTAGAAGAAATATTATCACGGAAAATTTTAACACCAAAAAGTTGTGACTTTGTTGTTAATAACAAATATCTGTCGAACCGGAATAAAATATCCACAGTTACTCGTTATATCTGGAAGCCTTACGGAATTTCTGAAAAGAAACATTGAAATCCATGAAGAATTGCACTGTCAGTCGATTTTTGTCCAAAAAATGTGTATTCTCCCCACTGTGCGCCGAGTTTGTGGTAAAGAGTCTGACTGGCGACGATGCTGCCGCGGATTCAAATTTTGTTAACTTTTTTTTTCGTATTGTAAACATATCAAATAATAATTTTTATGCTTCTTTTGTAACCGCATAGGCTATTCTATTGTAACAGCATCAGCGCTTCTGCCCCACTTCTTCGTCTAGGCATAAGCCTTAGCGTTCAAACCGCCCCCACTATTTCATCAGAAGATTGGAGGGAAGTTTTGAACAGTGGAACCACGGACCCACTATTGCTGATCCTGAGTAAATAAGAATTAATCGAGGATGTGCAGCGGACCATGAGAGCTGACATGAGGATTTTGAACGACGAAAATTTAAAAAGGGCCAACGAGACAAAAGATCTTGCTAGGATCAGCAATGTCCTTCTAACAGAGGACGAACCACATCGGGAACGTGAATCTTTGGACAAGGAATTCGGCCCGCTCCACTGATCCCGAATTTCTTGGAAAATGAGATGTGCCAAGCAAAGCCACTCGCACATAACAATACACCGAGAAACGAGCCGAACAGCAGTGTGACAGCAATGGATGCAACAGGAACCTTGGGGCCTGGTGATCAACGACCGCATTCCTTGATAGCCGATACGAGCCTGTTGCCGGTATAACCGCTCGACAATAAACTGAGCAGTAACGCAGCAGCGAGGACACCGTCGAATTTGAGCCAGCTGCCTACATCCGTGAATGATGTTACACAGTGATGCAACACAGAAGGCAGGCAACCCTTAAATTATTTCACTCGCATAACTGCGTGCCCTGTGATAACGCCCGCTCATAGTTTAACACAAAAAGCAACATAGCAGCGAGGCAACAAGTAACGATAGAAAACTTTGAACCTCTCTCTCAGTCAAAAGACATTATCCGCACGGTAAAAGTTCTGAATTCACATAATGATGTTGGTGTAGACGTTTTCGCCAATACCTTTAATCGTGCGAAGTTCAGATGCTCTCAACCCAATTTACTAGTAGATTATATCATAACTGAAAAAATGATTGGGATTGCTAAAAGAGCAATTAGGCATTGTTCCATAAATAGTTACGATGATCTGTACAGTGCCCTTAGGACGAGTTTAGCAACTACAACTACTCTGGAAACTTGTAGAAGCAGCTTAGAAGTTATGCGGCAAAATCACGAAACGGTGCAAAATTATAATCAAAAATTTATAAGTGCCTATAACGAGTTAATTTAAACAATTCAGTCAGAATATTTGTCCGGAATAGAGAGCAAATTAGCCCTACAATGGAGAAAAAATCTGCTACTAAAAGATACGTAATGAATCTCCGAGAAGACTTCAGTAATCAAGAGTGACCTTTAAAGCCAAGATCTTTGAATGCAGAGCCACGACTCCACAACAACAGACCGGCCACAGCAAGAAACTATCAGCCACAAATTCAGAATCAACACTCCGACGTGGATAATCATGGTTTGCCCTTACAGCAAAGAATTAAAATGACCTGCAACTATTGTAAAGAACCAGGACACTTTGAGGGACAACGCTAAATCAAACTTAGGCAACAGGATTTTTACAACGAAGTGATCCAGAAAAGACTGTCGGGAGTAAGGGACATTCTAAATAAGCAGGATTCACAGAACCCATTAGAATGTTGCGGAGTAACGGTGGAACAGCAGGAAAAATTATAAAATAATCACACGGATCAATTACTGCTCAACACTTTTGGGAAAATAAGACTATCGAACGAGCCCGAACCCTTGGAGAATGAAAAAAATATGGAACAAGATACAAGATATGCTAACAAAATATTTGATCTTAATATCTCTTAAGAACGCAGAGTCGGAAATCGTTATAGACGGGTTATTTTATCATTGCATGTACCTATTTGACGCAGTTAAGAATATCCTAACAGGCCAATTACAAAATGTGATATCTGAACTGGTACACAAAACAGGATACACACCCTTTCAACTGATATTTGACAGAGGCCGATTTGCCCTTAATGCTAAGCCCAACACCTAACGTCAAGTTAAAAGAACTAATTGACCTATTTAAGCGGAGACACGAACACTAACTCAAGAAGGCTAAGGAGAAAATAGAAACGCAGAAACTCAAGTACAAAAAACTGCAAGACTCGAGAATTCCCGTACCGCCGGGTGTCTATGAACCTGGAGATATTGTCAAACTTATTAACAACTATCAACGTAACAGCTTCTCTTCTTCATGGAAAGGACCCGCAGTAATTGTAGACGAACAAGATAAAACAACTACACTTTACTTTTTAACGACAAGCGAACTAGGATACACGCTAATCAACTTATGTCTTGTTGCCAATGATTTTTCAGATGAATTTGTCACTATTCCTTTTGTTAATACTAAGTGTAGGTAAAGCAGAAGTCTCTACAACTGATCTGGCTAAAGTAATTATTCATTTAGAAGAACAGGGACAAGCTTATATGTATCATGAAACTTGGAACCTCATACTTGACGCAAGTACGGATAATATAGAAGAATGTTTCGTTTCATTACGACAAATTTATGCGATTGCGTCAAACATCCTCTGTAATGAATGTCCTAAAGAATTTGAGCTCAAACTGATCAATTCGAGCATATAGTATTTAGAGAACCAGATAAATCTGCTGGACCAACTATTAAGTAGCACTCGTGTTAAGAGGGCATTTTTTAATTTTGTAGGAGACATTTCCAAAACACATTTTGGAACTCTTAGTTCACAAGATATGACCTACATTAATAAGGAACTCGATGAATTATTTAACATTAATAAAATGTTGTCACAAAGCATATCCAATCAAACTAGAATCAATAACTCTTGTTAAACGCAGAATTTAATGATTTTAAGACACTTTAATTGCATAGTCAGGAAACAGTTAACCCTCTAAACCAGCTGGCGAACGGAACAAACTAAACACCCAAAGTATCGCGATTTCAAACCGAATGACGGTCTGCATGATTAGAGTCGATGACTTAAGTGAAGATATCAACTTATTAATAGATTCAATATAAGATGGGAAAAGCGAAATAATTTACCCTCAACTTCTGATGTCAGGAATCCTAATAAGTGAAATGAAAGCGTTTGAAGATAAACTCAACACTAAATAGACCATCCCTTTGAAGAAGTCCAACTTTAAACATATTATCGACATCTTAACAATTAACGTGGCTATTTCAAAGAATAGATTTGTCTACTCTATTCGCATTCCTATCCCAGAAACAGAAAGTTCCGAAATCAAACATTTAATGCCTATTCCTAAACAAATCCGTTCGGTCTCCCTGGCAATCATTCCAAACTACGAATACCTACACACAACATACTCAACGACCAACGGAATATCTTTAGATAATTGTAAGTGTTAAAAGTGTGTCAATTTTCTGTTCAATTCGGTTAAGTGTTTTTGTGAGAATATAGTTATGTGTGTGTGTGTGTGTGTATGGCGATTAGCGCCTAATTTTCGTCAGTAAGCGTCCTAATGCGCCCCACGCCGGATCGTTTTTTGGAACGCCGGAGAATTTCTATTTATTATGACCTAATAAAACGATTAAGAACAATTGTCAAAATAATCGTGAGTGTGAAGTTATCTGATGTTTCTTTAATTAACATTTTATTGAAGGGTTTTAAATATAAATAACGTTAACTAGTGTTTTCCACTAATTGGAGTGTTTTTTTCTCACTACCCTTATCATCACAGGACTTACTTGATGTCAGAAAGGCATAGCCGTTAAAATCAAAAATTGCGAACGAATGTGAAAATTATCAGGGACAAATGCAAATATTCCCCTTTTAAAATCATTACCATTGCTTTTATACAACTTACGAATGAATATATTTTGATCCCCAATGAGCTATTTGATGTTGATGTGTTGTGTGAATCGACACACGATAAAATTAAAATTCAGGGTCCAACGAAAACTTTGAGCAAAGACAAATGTGTACTGAACGGCTTGAATACTGTATTGATATTTGATTCCAACGAATACTCTTGTCAAAGAAATTAACTATAGAAAGAACTTTTTGCTACCATATAATGATGATCAATTAGATTCTATAAAAGATAAGATAATACCGCTGATTCAGGAAATTAGGCCTTTTAATTTAAAGAATCTAAAGAAATCGGTCGATGAAATTGAGAACGCAGTATATAAAGTCAGTAGGGACAGACGAACATGTACCTGGAGCGAACATGTTCCTAACTGGGTACACGACATAGGCCACCTTACTAATGCGATAGTCATAGCTTTCGTAGGATACAAATGCAACGTGCTAGCGCTACTCCCTAAATTTATGAAGAGAAAAATTTGTTTTTTCTGCGTGAAAACTAAAGTCACCGCGTCTACAATGGTACAATATACTGCTGCTCCTATATTAGATGACAGGGACATGGATTGTAGAATCAAAACTACTGCTGCTAAAAGAAAACCTATCAGAAAGGTTTAGAGACAAAACCCGCTCTAAAAAGGGGAATGTAACAGCATAGGCTATTCTATTGTAACAGCATCCCCTTATGGGGTTGCTGGTCCTCCATCGGGCGCCTCTCCCGGTTGCGGATAGGGGAACGCCACCCAGATATGGGTGGTATGGGGAAAATTAAATACCCGGAATTTTTAGGTAATTTTTGTAATTTTACCAAAAATTTACAAAAATTGGTTCTTATTGTTTCTTAAATCAAAAATTTCCCGCATTTATTAGAAAAAATATCGTGTGCTACAGGAGCTAAAATTAGGCAGTTGAAACTCTTGTGAAGTTTACAGTACTTGCCATCAGCTCATCTTCCGGTCGTTTCCGGCTCGTCTTAGACTCGTCTCTGACTCGTACAGCTAACTTCACACTCCTGTGGAACTGCCTACTTTTCTCACTTGTAGCTCAATATACTATAGAGACATAATCAAACAAATGGAAATAAACACGACGAGCATGTCCGAAGCCGGATAACGGCCCTTCAAACTCACGAAGAACCGCGAGAGACAGAGAAGGAGCCGCAAGATAGCCATCTTGCTATATTGCTGGAGAGCACGTGAGAGAAGAGAGGACTTGAGAGCACACCTGCTGCTCCGTCCAAAAACACGAGATCAGCATCAAGCCCGGCAAAGAGCCAAGCAGCTACGCAGATAGATAAAAGGAAGAGAGACAAGTCAATACCTGTCAACTGGACATTAGTCGCAGGAAGGAGGAAGACAAAGACCCAACCAACTTCGAGTGACACTTCTCAAAGAGGAAGAAATACTGAAAAAGTCGGAAAACCTACTGAAAGACAGTAGGAGCCCCTGGAAGACCCCCCGACGGATATCAATCCAGAGGCTGCTGGGGGCCAGACCGTATTGCCCTCTGCGACAATTGTGGTAACGAAGGTCACAAAGCGGCTTCGTACACGGGGATCCTCCAATGCGTACTTTGCGGGGAAGGAGAGAAAAATTCGGAGCTACTAAAATACTTTCCAGGTTCGGGCTGATGCCAAGTCTTGAGGCAGGTATTGACCAGTGAAAGTGCCTCTACGCATACATGGAGCCGGAAACGGATCCGCGAGGGTGAGGAGCAGAGGAATGACATATGGCAGTTGCTATCTCACCCCCAACGAGAGTATCCTTGACATCCAGGAAAAACTGGACCTCCTCGAGGACTTCAACCGAGAGGAAGAGGGAATGGTACTGGCGGCCGGTGATTTCAACGCAGGAGCAATTGAATGGTGCATGCCAAGGCCCAATTCAAGGGGGAAAAGAAACATGGAAATGGCCTCGAGAACAGAATTAATGGTGCTTAACAAAGGGCGAACTGCGACCTTCAGGCGAGCGGTGCAAAAGCGGACGATACCGGACATCACTCTGGCAACAGAAAATCTGGTTCCTCTTATACAAAGCTAGGTGGTGATCGGGGATTACACTTCGAGCGATCACCAGTATATTAGCGTAAGCTTGGAAAGAACGCAGCAGATTATACGACAACACCGTAAACAACTGACGCGAACACTGTAAAAATAAATTACGAGCAGCTTTATTAAGTGATAAATGAAGAGAAAGAAGCTCTATTCGCCCTGCAGGACAGTGCTGAGCAAGTGAGTTGACTGGAAACCCTTATAGATGCCATAATGAAACTCATCCACCAGACTCGCGACGCGTCAATGCCCCGGAAGAGAACGCGAAGGAACAGACGCACGAATTATTGGTGGACGGAGGAAATTGCCGTACTAAGAAGCAAATGTCTGCAGAGTAGACGGGAAACAACCCCAGCTAGGAAAAAAAGAAGGGGTAATATACCAACAACAAGCCCAGCTGAGGCTAAACATCGGCGAAACAATAATGAGTTGCGGAACGGGTTAAAAAGAAGCAAAAGCCAGATCTGTTTTGGTCTTGCCGAGGACGTCAGCAACGAGCCTTGGGGTCTTAGCTAAGGGATCGTTATACGCCATTTAGAATGGGGGAGCTACTAGCAGGAGTGAGCGGCCTGCTCACGGTCGAGCCCCCTGTGTATGTTAAACATGTGGAAACCACTATATCAAAAACGTCGCCCGCCTGCCAACGTTGGACGTGAAAAACGCTGTCAACTCTGCCAGGTGCACCGACATGATTGAAACCCTCAAGAAGTTTAAGGTACCAGAGTATCTTCAACGGATGATCGAAAGCTACATTAAGGACAGAATTCGCGAGTGCTAAACAACGAGAGGAGCCAGAAGGAAGGACATACTGACTGGTGCCGCTCAGAACTCAGTGCTGGGATCAAAGCTCTGGAACATATCGAATAATGAAATTCTTTGTATACAGATGCCAGCAGGATCATATCTGTCGGGATACGCTGACAACCTAATGGATAGGTGGATGGATAGCTATGGTCTAAGCCTAGCAACGGAAAGGACTCAGTCGATGCTTCTCACCTCCTGGGAACAGATTAGAAAATGTTCAGAAAAAACAGCAACTAGCCCAACTAGCCACGCCCATTCAGGATGTTCGAAGGCCGACGACCCCGATGCACGACGGTGTCATGCTGCTGACGATGACGCGTAACTCCTGACACCTCCTGAAATAATGCGAAAGCGGTTCCGGGGGCAACAATGCCAAAGAGAAAGGGTGGTGTTTTTAGTAGGTCCCTTGGTGGCATTATTATAATGACAGAAGTTGATTTTGTATAATATATAGTTATACGCAAGGTATAACTGAATACAGTTCAAGTCCGATAACTTGCCCTCCGATAAGTATACACTCCCCTTAAATCGTCATAACACGTACGGCACGCACACTAATTGTGGTTCTCCTACTGCGTGTGCTATGTTGCTCATTATCTGCGCCCATGATTTACGCATGCGCGAACCTAATATCGTGCTACTAGAGGAGGCATCCGATAAGTCCGAAATTCCTGAAATTTCCCGCACCTACAGCCCCGATTTTGGAAAATTATCGGGCTTGTACTGTATTATATGTCAGGCCATTGTCGTGATGTGACTAAGATCCCCACACTGCCGAGAAGTGCCGACCCTTTACTGTGTGTTTTTGAACATTTTTCTCTAGGCCTCTAAAATAATTATAAAAGCATCAGCTATTCTCCCACACTTCTTCGTCTGGGCATGAGTCTTAGCGTGACAAGGTTATTTAACGCATCCCTTATATAAGGAGTCAGTCTGCTTCCTACCTCTTAGCAGTAAAAGTCGATAATCAATAAAGAACTCCTATTCTCTCAGATCAAGCACGTATACAAAGAGAAAGTCTATTATTCTCTAGACCATTAGACCCGGCGCTTAAATTTTGTTTCAAAAATATCACTGGTAAATAAATATCATGTAGACACTTTTCGAATCATTTGTTTGTATAATCGTAATTTCTTTTTCTTTACATATTTGCGGGTGATAAACGTGATAGATTATTCCGTAGCTGGGTGAATTAGCACGTACCAGATACCGTTGTGATCAGTGTCGTAACTTTAGTCATATTTTACTTCCATAAAAATGCATTCATACATTTAAAATTACTAATAAATTCGTAATTTATATTTTAAAATTGTAAATGTGGAAATTTCGGTAATATCGAAATTTATAGACGGGAAAATGGATAAACTTGCGATTTCTAAATAAATTCGCAGAGGTCCTCATTTCAATTTTTGAAAATTAGAAATTTGATCATTTTCGAGTTTATTGCTGCGTAACTTGATAAATTTATAATTTATTAAGAAAAGTCGATATTCGCTAGTTTTGTAATTTTTGAACAATTATCAATGTGGAAAATTCTGCAATATCCAAAATAGTTGTTTGCACTACATGATAAGCTTGCAATTTATAAATAAATTTGCAGAGAGCCTAATTAAAAAATATGGCAGTTTTAAAATGCATTGCTGGGTTACTTCATAAAATTATCATTTATAATCCAGTTATAATTTCAAACTGGCTAAATTTACAAATTTACATACAATAATAACTTGGATTATTTATAAAATTCGCGCGCTTGCAAATGTTATCTGCCAAAAGTATTTTAATATTTTGTGCATCGCCCAGCTGCATGATAATCTATTACGACCATCACCCGCAACTATGTAAAGAAAAATAAATTATGATTACACAAATAATTGATTTGAAAAGTGTCTGCATGATATTCATTTCCCAGGAATATTGTTGTGAAAAAAATGGATCTCCAGGGAAGCTTTAAAAATGATCATTTAACATGTTTACAATACGAAAAAAAGTCGACAAAAATATTTAAACCCACGGCAGCGTAGTCGCCAGCTACGCTCTTTACCACTGACCGACGCGGTGCGGCGGTGCTTGATGACGTTCGGCAACCGTCGATAACGTGATGTGCTCATAGTTCTTACGAGGGTCCAAAAAATCCGTAAAACTTGTGCAATTATTTTTAACGTACTATCGATTGATAATAGTCTCATCGAAAAGTCAATGTCGCTTTAGAGGCTTTCCCCTTTGACAATCGTAGTGTTTATCCGCGGTCGATAAGGAAAGGCGCCCCGACACCTTGCGTGGGCTAAAGGTGACAGCTAGCCTGGTGGCTGATTACAACTAAAGTTACAACACAGACATAGGACATGTCAGTTTATTCCCTTTTTTCTTCATTTCGCAACGCCTTTCGCAAAATTTAGGGTCACCTTCATCAAGACATGGTCCTTCGAAAACGTTATTGAGTTCGATAATTCTTCTATGATGTCAGAATTGCGAATAAAGAAATAAATTTGCGAACGACTTTCGCCGTGTTCAAATGCTGTCGTTTGTTATCCGCTAATTTCTCTCTATCGCAATATTAATATTTGTCGTAAAAATAATAATTTCCTTAATAAATATCTATAAAAAAATTAAAGTCGGATTTAACCAACACCATTAAATAAGTGATTCGAAGGATCATGAAGTGATAGATGATTCATTAACAGGGACAGTGAACTGACTTTCCCGACTCGATCGTTTGTTGGCGTTGTGATGACTAATCGGACGACATACGTCCAGGTATACCTCAATTCGCGTCGAGATCTATTTTTCGGAGAAGGATTGTGGTCATGGCTTCCAGTACCTATATCTGGGCTATGTTTGCAGAACTAAATAAATTTTTTTTAATATCTAAAGTGTATGACGTGAATCGCGAGCTGGAACTTGGGACATGATTAAATTGAATCAAATTATAACTAACCCTTAAAAGATAATAGGCTCACTATGATCCCACAGGTTGTCTTATTTTTATCCGATTCTCTATGTTTTTTCCAGTATTTTTTTCGAACAGTTGAATTATCACTGAGGCTTCGAAAATATTTTTGCCCTATTGAGAAATGTTAGGACTGTATCGTAAAATATGCAAGGGGTGGATTCTGAGGTTTCATTATTAGTATTACAGGATTGAAAACACAACCTGGTGTTTTCTGAAGGGGACTTTTCTGTATATTTTCTATTCAAAAATCCATTGGCTTTTGTACATGGAGAAAATTCAGAACCGTATCGTTAAATCTAATAGGGTTGGATTGTTTGATTTTCTGTATATTGTAATGGGACTGAAATTATAATCTAAAGTTTCATAAGCGTTTTTTGTGAATATTATCAATTTAAAAAAGTATTAACTGTTTCACATGAAGAAATTTCGGAACTGTTTCGTAAAATGTGCTAAGGGTGGGTTTAAAAATAATTATTATTACGATGTTGGGGGCATAATCCACAGTTTTCCCTCGCTAAATGTGCGACTCCGTACCGTCGTGGAACCTTGTTTCCCTGTAGTTTCTAAACATTGAACCGCACAACATTGTTTTATTTGAATTTTTGTCTTTTGCTTTTGTTATCTATCCGCCTTTATCGACCAAATTCCGCTTTCACTTTATGTGAAAATACTTTCTTTCCAATTTTATTATTTTCCAAAATTTTTCATTCCTAATTCAATACTAGAATGCATTCAGATTTAGTTCGTAGTCATTTCGAACAAACCCAAATAAAGTTTGGAAAAATATCTATTTCCATAGAATGCGGAATAAAAAAAATTCATTTACAAAAAGCTGAAAAATGTACTTGAAGATATATGTTTCAAATATACATATGTATATATATACAGGGTGGACACTTTGGGGCTTACATACATGGCGCACTTAATTGCTACCCGATTTGCAAAACAGCAGGGAAGAAGCCATTGTACAGGGGCATTTTCGTATTTCGCGCTTTTAAAGTTGCATTCGGATCGGCCATCCGGTCAAGTCCGTGCATCTTCGGATCAAGTTTATCATAGTTTCCACGGTTGCGTTCGAAACTTCAAATGGATACAAGTGTCAAAAAGTATAGATTATATTATGTAGAATTACAAATAATAAAAGTTTTTCATAAATAATGAAATGAGACTTGTGGACTGAGAAGTAAACGTCAATTTTCTTCTGTACAAATAACATTATGGAATGACTGCTGAGTGACAAGTACTATAAATTGGTAATAATATTGTGTTTGATCAACCATTAAAATAAATTAGAGACTCGTTGGTGATAGGATTGTTTAAAAAATGTATCTAGACAAAATAATTTAGCCCAGAATTGTTATTTCATTTTTTTTACATTATTCTTTTTTTGAAATCGCTATCTCTGGGTTTAATTTCCAAACTGGCATTTGATCAGCCTTTAAAATTCATTCCAATTCATTTTTATGATATAGGTGTATCAAAAGTATATCTCGAGGAAATTTGACTTGCCCGAATTTAAATTTATCAATTATTTAGAAATTTTTTTGTATTTTAGAAAATGTTTTCCCTGGACTTCGTTTAAAAATTTGGTTTGATCAACCATTAAAATAAATTTAGAGACTCGTTGATGATAGGATTGTATCAAAAATTTATCTAGACAAGATAGCTTAGACCAGAATTGTTAATCCATTTTTTTTAGAAATTATTCTATTTTCGGAATCGCTATCTCTGGATTTGATTTCCAAACTAGCATTTGATCAGCTTTTAAAATTCATTCTAATTCATATTTATGATATAGGGGTATCAAAAATATATCTCGAAAAAATTTATCTTGCTTGAATTTTAATTCATCAATTACTTAGAATTTTTTTGTATTTTAGAAAACGTTTTCCCTGGACTTCGTCTTAAAATTTGGTTTTATCAGCCACTAAAAGAAATTAGAGACTCGTTAGTGACAAGATTAGATCATAAATAAGTCTAGACATACTATACTACCGCCGAATACTACTACGGCCGAAATACTACGGCCGAATATATTTGAATTACACTAAAAGATTTATATTTTCTGATAAGATATCAGTAATTTATGAATTTAGCATTTAGACCTGATAAAAAAGATAATTATAGCAAACTATCTGAAAAAATTGAAATAAAAATTCTGGCCCACAATTTCGCTTCTGCATTCATTTCTGCTACACTCCTATTATCAACGAGTCTCTAATTTATTTTAATGATTGATGAAACCAAATTTTGAAAGTCAGTCCAGATAAAACATTCTCTAAAATAAAAAAATCTGAAAAGACTTTATTAATTAAAATTCAGGCAAGTTACATTGCTTCAAAATATCTTTTTGATGCACCTATACCATCAGATTGAATTATAATTCATTTGAGGGAATGATGAAATATCAGTTTGGAAATCAGATCCAGAGATGGTAATTTCGAAAATAGAATAATTTCTAAAAAAATGGAATAACAATTTTGTGCTAAATTATCTTGTCTAGAGATGTCTTTTTGATACACCTATATCATCAGAATGACTCAGAATTAATGTTAGGCTGATCAATCCCCAGTCTTGGGATAAGGTCTAGAGATAACGGTTTTCCAATAATGTTTATTGAAATGAACCATTTAAATGCACCAAATCCATCTGCATTTCCTGGTGTGAATTTATCTATGATCGATCTGTAAAAAGACCATGAAAATCAGTTATTAATTTCAGAAATAATGTGTTACTTATTGAAGTTATTAATAAGCGATGATTGATAAATTATTATTAAGTAATTATTGTATAAATTATGAATGCAGACACTGTCAGTAACAAATATACAAAACCACAAAACATTTCTTTGGTAAAGAATAATTAATCGAAAGTATAATAAAGATGTCAGGCCGATCTGTCATTATTTCGAGGTTATGGCGGATTCACCTTTTTTCCGAAATCGCTGTAAGTAATTATAGGTAATGCCAATTAAAAATTTTTCCATGTAATATTTAATTCACCTTATTCAAAACAAATCCTGTCTATTCATAACATACCTTTTTTATACCGCAAATTAGCGTTAAACACAATTAACTCTTCGCCCACTAAAAGCGCACAATATTATTAACAATGTTTAGTATTTGTCACTCAGCAGCTATTCCATAATGTTATTGGCACAGAAGAAAATTGACGTTTACTTCTCAGTCCACAAGTCTCACTTTATTATTAATGAAACACTTTTATTATTTGTAATTACTACATAACATAACCTCATTTTTTGACACATGTATCTATTTGAAGTTTCGAACGCAACCATGGAAACTGATCATCTTGAACCGAAGATGCACAGATTTGACCGAATGGCCGATCCGAATGCAATTTTAAAGGGGCGAAATATGAAAATTCCCCTGCACAATGGCTTCTTCCCTGCTGCGTGCAATTTGGGTAGCAATCAAGTGCGCCGTGTATGTAAGCCCCAGCGTGTTCACCCTGTATATATGTATATATGTATGTGTGTATATATATATATATATATTTACATATATAAATATAGAATAATTGTTTTTATATTCACCAATAGAATCGAAAATGACAAGCAACACGGTGCAGGCCAGAGTATAAATGATCTTCATTCTTGGCAACTGCAGGAAAAACTGATTAGAATTTGAATTGAAGAATCTGCCTCAAAGTCGAACTAATGAATATTTTGGTCATGTATAGGGTACATGTACGATAGATGTTACCGAAATTATCATAGGCATCAATCTTCACCTTCTGAAATATTGTTATTTCATAATCAGTTTAAATACACACGGAGATACTTTTGATATTAATATCTCTTTTATCGCATATCCATAATTCAAATAAAGTATATGAATTTAGGGATAATTGAGGTTCGGTTAGACAAAGTCGAATAGTGACTATGACAATGTAGACTAATATCTTTGATTAGAATAAATCGTACGAATTTTAGACTCTTACATACAAAAAATATAGTATTTTAATTCGCTGTATTAAATTTTGTAATGGATTCGAATAACGAAAATTAGTAGAGTGCTTTAAAAGAAATGAACTCAGTGGGCGAAAAATTTGGCGAAGTCTTTACGACATCGTTACAACATCCTTACGACATCTTTACGACATCTTTACGATATCCTATGTCCATTTCGTTTCAGTGTCTTTGCGATATCGTAAAGACATCGTCAGATCATACGACTTATTTACGATATCGTAAAGACCTTTTAACGACATGGACTTAGGATGTCGTAAAGTTGTCGTGAAGATGTCGTAACGATGTCGTAAAGACACCTTAACGACATGGACATAGGATGTCGTTAAGGCGTCGCCAAACATTGCTATACGAAAAATGGGGGTCACGTGATGTCGTGTTTCACGCTGGCGTATGGCAAAAAGAAAGACGAAGAGAAGTGTACTAACACACACTATGACATGGACTTCATATACTTCTTAATATATATATGTGTATACGCTCGGATGGTCGCTCGCTGGCTACAATGGGTTTTTTTAGGACGATTTAACTTATCCCTATAATCTACACACGAGTGAAACAAGAAATTAAAAGACGAAAGTTGTGATGAGAATTTCCCCACGCAGCAGGCGGATTTTATTTGATTTTTTTCGCTCTTTATTATCATGTTTTTCACGATTAAAATAAAAAATACGCATCCTATTTAAAAAAGATTTTTAACAAATTTATACATCTTTTTCAAATGCACAATTTCTGTCTTCTCGTCTTTTTCCGTATTTTGCATGTGCTTGAAGTTTCCAATCATCATCAGGATAAATTGCTCGTCTTTTTGAATACTGTATATATCCGTACAGAGAATGTTTGAATCTTGAAAAAAAGTTGTCTCAAAAATGTTTCCAATGCGCTCACTTTTTGATTTTTTATCCAAAATGGCTGGCTAAAGAACTTGCCCTTTAGTTTAAGACACTCTAAAATATAACAAAGGTTAAGCCAATCTGTTAAATCTTTCGAAAATTATCGTGCTAACAAACTAAACATCTACAGACTAACAGACAGACAGAATAATCAAAAAAATATATTTTTAAGTATTAAGTGACAGTTCTAATAATCGGTATATTCTTTATATATTTAGTATATTGAAAGATATCAATCATTTCCTGAATGATGAGCCACTCAAGTATTAAATATCACATTCTTTAAAGCAATTCTGACCCTGCATCCTTAATTAAGTATTACATAATACCAGGTGTATACATATGAAACCGGTATTGCCATCTAGCGGCCAGTAGGCACACTTGTAGGCACTGTCGGAACTTACCATTTGTGCTAATTGGCG
>NC_046657.1:1754726-1764079 GCF_010883055.1 Belonocnema kinseyi
GCGCATACTTTGAATAAAATATTTGTTATCATTCTCTTGAAATAAATGTGTTTTTTTCTTGAAAAAATACCGGTTTCATATGTATACACCTGGTACTTAAAAAAACTTCCGTTATCCATTTGTGAATGGTTAAATGGTAGTTAACTAAGTTTATTAAAAGTCGTAAGAAAATAAGAATAAATAAAGCGTGGTCCAAAAAAAGCTTTTTTCTTTTAGTGTCAAAATGTCTCCTGAATATTGTCATTATTTATAAAAAAAATACTTAGGGATCTCTCAAGGCAATTTTTGCACAAAATTGCTTTTTTAATTTCAACTATTAATTTATAATTTTATTTCAGTACATATGCATTTTGTCCTTTTTGTATTCTAATGTAAAAAAACCATTAACAGCGGAATTTAAAATAACTTAAGAAATTTTTTGCAAATCATGGGCTTAAGAGATACCTATTTTTTTTTAATTCTGCCAATATACAGTGGACATTTTACACGAAAAGGAACAATTTTTGGGCATCGAGCCATTTTAGAAGAAAAAATAAGTATATTTTCTAGACCTCTATAATATAAATGGAACAATTACGTGAGTTAATTATGAATAATAATCTTTTTCTTAGTCCCTATAAATATATAACTGTGTAGGAACAATAAAATTTGTATATATAAAATCAAATAATGTTACTTAATTTATGAAAGTAACTTTATAGAAGGAAAACAAATTCCCTAATGGTATAAGCTTTTAAGAAAGTTATAATTACCACTAGAAAAAGTCCAACTCTTAAAAAAAATGCCTTTAATACTATTGAACTCTAGCCTACTTGAGCCTATAAGAAAAATGAGCTTCCTCATTTTTCGTTATAAATTTCTATTTACTTTCTTAATAGTTGCTTAAAATTCGGAGCATATTTAACATATTCATGTTTTCAGTAAAATATATTCAGGAAGAAATTCTGTTCGAACCTCCTGAAAAATGTGCAATTATATCAGACAACAATTTTGAACATTTCCCTTAAAAATTAAGATGAAAAAATAATTATTTACTATTTAAAGTAATGAAAAAAAAATGAGTGGGACGATGGTCGTGGGGGCTAAAGCGTAGGCTTTGGACTCACTCCGTCGGCTTGCGGGTTCGATTCCCGCCTCGCACTCTGGAAGAGTCTCGGCGGCCTATGCGGTGAACACTAGCCCCCTTCCCCCGTCCACCACCAAGTAAGTGTGTGGAGGGTGTGTAAAGGAATAAAAGAAAGTTCAAGAAAAATGTAATCCATTAGGGGTCACATTAGAAGGTTTTAAATTACCCAATTTACAGGTTTTGACGTTGAAAATTCAACTTTCTCAATACGAAAGCCCCAATAATTAAGCAAATTGAAATGTGCTGATTCAAACTTTATAAAATAATTTAAATATAAACATAACTTAAAATTATTACATTCATTAATTAAACGATTTTAAGTAATTTAAATCCTTTTTAAATATTGTTTCAGTCGATAAGATTAAATTTTTAACCCATTCAGTTCGAAAATTTTTAATTAAAAAAATATCTGAATGAGCAATTATACATCAAATATTTAAAAGTAAACAATTTTAAAATGAATCGTTTGAAATAGAAGGCCTTGAATGGTAAAAATTTCAGAGTAAGACATTTAAACTTTTAACTTCACAATTGTTATTGCAGCGTTAAGTAACAATTGAAAATTATTAATTTGAAAGGACCAAAATTGAGAAAAATCAAATTAATTTTGTTATTTAATTTCTTTGCAATTGCGAGGGGAACTTTTTTAGCTTCACATTTTTATTGTGTGGAAAAATGTGAAGTATTTATTTTTA
Source organism: Belonocnema kinseyi (assembly GCF_010883055.1). Lineage (NCBI taxonomy): Eukaryota > Metazoa > Arthropoda > Insecta > Hymenoptera > Cynipidae > Belonocnema > Belonocnema kinseyi. The sequence goes on from NC_046657.1 coordinate 1,756,548, forward strand.
ACATTTTTATCAACCTTGAAATGATAAAATTCTAATTTTTGTTAAATTGGCAGTACATTTTATATTTGTAAAGTTTTTATTGAGTCGAAAGAGATACAGTTTGTTTTTAATTGGAAGAGGTGATTTTTTTATTTTTAAGATTTTTATTGTGTTTGAAGAAAGAATTTTTTATTTTCGTTTTTTTTTGTCTGAATTAAAAGAGGATAATTTTAATTATAGAAAATTCTAAATTTTGTTAAATTGGTAGTACATTTTATATTTGTGGATACACTCATTTTTGGATATAGTGAGATGATATCTTTGCTGTTTTTTTGGAAGATATTGTTTTTTAATTGACCCAATTATCATAACAGTGAAGACAATTTTTTGATTGATGATAGGGTCGATCGTATTTTTTCTTTTGTTCTGCAATTAATTTAAAAGATATTAATTTATTTTTGATTAAAAATACAAATTAGATGTTTTATTCTGTATAACCAACTGATTAAATAGATGTATCAATAAGACTATGTGAATCAGTCTTAACTTATATATTTTAATTGATCTAAATTCATTTCAATCTATATTTTCCAAGGAAACTATTTTTATACTTTTTTTATTAAGTTGGGAGATGGACATGTTTCATTTCTTCACACTTCTATTAATGTGAGTTGAAGTTGAGGATAAGTGTTAATTTAGAGAATTTAAAACGATAACGCGGACTCATATTTTTTAACCAGAGATCTTTGTACAATTCAATTCATCAAAGTGTGAAGGTTTATGTTTTGCAGTTTAATTGCACTTATTTGAAAAGTGTTAAAAGCTTCTTTTTTTATATGTGTCAATTATTGAGAGTTTAAATAAGAAATCTCCAAATTAAAATTAGTGTAAACTTTAATTTGAATTTCACTAGTTATGAACATTTTTGTACTACAAACGCACGCATGATTGAAGAGATTTGTCGGGGAATCCCAAGTCATGAGCCCACTACAGTCGGCCAGATGGTGTGATCGTCGGGAGTTCGACTATAGACGGAATAGCTCGAAAACCTTCGGGCGCTTTTATTATGCTAGCAGTCTTGCGCGCTCCATGGCGCGCGCCTATTTATCTTTTTACGAAAAGAATAAACCAAAAGCCTATCTTTTCTATATTATACATTGTGACGTTGCAGATTTTCTGCAACTCACAAATTCTACTTGGCATAAATTAACTCCTAATAAAATCTCACGTGTCTACACGCAGGGTATTAAAATTCGACACTCCTCTCTTTTGTTTTATTGTATGTTATTACTGTCTTATACTTTACCTTATTTTATGGCTCTCTTAGTATATTTTATATCTACGTACTACTAAATTTAAGAAAGTAGGTCTGTCTTAATTTTTATTTATTTTTTACTTTTGTTCAAATTTTCCCACCTTCACCATCAGCAGATTTTCACATCTCATGTCCCCACATAAATTCCGGATATCGTTTATCGCTAATCCTTCTGACATCCGGAGTAGAATGGCTGAGTCTACTCATAAAGGATAGAATGTATCATTTCTTTTGGTCGTCTGAGATCCAAGACACGTTCCTGGTGAGGATAGACCGAGGCAGTTACCACCAAAATTCTACACAAGTATAGGTAATTTCGCCTAAAAATAATTATCTTTAGCAATGTTTGCATTATGGACAAATATTTCTTGGCTGTTGATGTCGTTTTTTTTGTTTTCTCTTTATCGGGAGCATCGGGAAGCCCACTTCGCATCCGTAACACGGATAAGGGGCTCCCAGTCCTCCACCTCAGCACCGGAATACAGCCGACCCTGGCATCGAGGGAACGACTCTCGCTTCTTACTCCCTCTCAAAGGAAGCAGTTCGGAATCTCTCCGTCCCTCAACAGCGGCTGATAAAGGAGTAACGAAGGAAGGACGCGACGATTGGATGAACAAATAGGAAGCGGATCTCGTCGACTGTCTTTCTCTCGATCGTGCGAATTACGAGAATTAAGTTGTAGGCATCAGGCTTTTCCCCACTAATTGTGTGATTCCTCCCGTTTCATATATACGCCGGTAAGCGTGAAAATCGGTCTCTTTGGCGTCTGTAAGCCCTGCGTACGGACACGTGTTCCCGTCTTCGCTTCGTTGCAGTTTGCGTAAGGTAGGAACCCCTTTCCATTAATGGTTTAGCCAAGCGTCCTTTCTCAGGATATTTAATAGTATTATTAATTGATCTTTACTCTCTTAACTCCTTTGCTAAATCATCCATTACTTAATTCAAATAAGTGTAATAATGTGTGGTTAAATAATTGTCTAACAATCCGGAGTGCCGAATTGCCGAAAATTAAATTTTTTTTTAATGTTACTAATCCCCTTTGGTTTTCTTGAAATTATAAATTGTGCCGAATTTTCGAAAATTAAGTTTTTTTTTTTAATATGTTACCGATGCCCTTTGGTTTTCTTGGAATTATAAATATTGCCGAATTGTCGAAAATTAAGTGCTTTTTTTAATATGTTACCGATCCCCCTTAATTTTCATGGAATTATAAATAATGCCGAGTTGCCGAAAATTAAGTGCTTATTTAATATGTTACCGAACCCCTTAATTTTCTTGGAAATATAAATAGATCCGAATTGCCCAAAAATTGTGTGCTTTTTAACATGTTACTGATTCTCCCCCCCCCCCCCTTAATTTTCTTGGAAATGTGAATTGGGTGTAATATTTTTTTGTTATTGTTTAATATGACGTGTTACCGATCCCCCTTAATTTTATGGAAGTTATGAATTTTGTTTTATATTTTTATTATTTATTGTAATGTGTTACCGATCCCCCCTCAAGCCTCCTCAATTTAAGAATTTGTTATAACTTTTTACCGATCCCCCTGAATTTTCTTAGGATTATAAAAGGTGTTATACAGTGTTTTCGATCCGTCCCTATTTTTGATTCTCTTTTAACATGCCGAAACTTACCAAAATTGTGTTAGAATGTTACCAATCCCTTCTTATTTATCGATATTTTTTTAATACCAAAACAACCGATAATTATTCTAGACCCTTGTATGTTACTTTACCCTCTTTTAGTACCCAAAATACCCAAATATTATTCAAGTTTCTTGATCCGTTATGTTATTAATACCCCTTTTGTGCTAGAATACCCCAAAAATTGTTATAGTACTACCGATTCCTTTTTTGTATTCTAGATATTTTTTAGTGCCGAAATACCCCAAAATTATTCAAGTTTTCTTATTACCTTTTATCTTTTCGATACCTCTTTAGTACTAAAATACCCAAAATTGTTCAAATTTTTTGATTCCTTTTATCTTTTCTATACCCTTTTTGTACCGAAATACACAAAATTATTGAAGTTTTTTCGAACCTTTTATGATAGGTATACAGTTTTTGTTATGGATACCCCTTTTTGTGTAACGAAATTCCTCAGTTTTGTTCAAGTTTTCTCGACCCCTTTTATCTTCGCGATACCTGTTGGTACCGAAGCAACCCAAAAGGATTAAAGTTTTCTCGGCCGTTTCCTCTAATGTATGCCTTTTTTATATACCCATATACCCTTAAGTTATTAAAGTTTTACCGGACCCCCTATCTTCTTTATATCGAAATATCCTAAAACTGATTACAGATTTCTTGGCCATTTTCGTGTTGTCTATACCCCTTTTCAGTGTCAATATACTTCAAAATTATTATAGTTTTCCTCGATCATTTTATATTATTTATACCTTTTTTTTATTTGTCAGAATTCCTCAAAATACACCGTATTAAGTAGGTAATGCGCGTTCCCAGTGGACACAAAATTTGGCGACGCTTTTACGACGTCGTTGTGACATCTTTACGACATCCTATGTCCATGTCGTTAAGGTGTCTTTACAATATTGTAAAGACATTTTCAGATGATAAGACGATTTTACGATATCGTAAAGACACCTTAACGGCATGGGCATAGGATATCGGAAAGTTGTCGTAAATATATCGTAACGATGTCGTAAAGACGTCGCCAAATATATATCTGTACTTTGGATCCTAATAATTTTACCAAACAAAAATGTTCAAAATGCCAATAAAAGTAGACGAAATTTCGAGTAATACTAGAGAAATGCAATGAACTAGCCCTAATAGGTCATAAGTTATAGACTCACAAAGTTGAACACTTTTGACCTATTTTTCAGGGAAAATTACTCGTGTTCCTTTTCTTTCGAAATAGTTCACTTCTCAGTAGAGCTACGTAAGTGGTGCAAGAGAAAAAGTTTCTGGGCAGAAAATTGTACGTAAATTTAAAAAAAATCTTCTGGTCTTCATAGATCTAGAGTTATTGCTCTTCAAAAAAACATTTTTTTTCTATTTCGAGCAATTTGTAGCCAAAAAAGTTTGTTAAAAACTGCTCGTTTCGTACATATCCTACAGAAAAACGTCAAGAGAACAAATTATAGAGGATTTAATTCTGCATAAAATAAAAAAATAAAATTCTTTGGCTCATATATGTCACTGGTTATGACAATGAAACCTTGGCTCTTTTTATTCGGAAAAATCTGTCGGTACTGGAAAATTTATTGCGAAGGTATTTCAAAATTTTTTTACTCTATCAATTTTGGGCATATTTAATGTATTTACTTTATGAAAATCACTTTCAGAATAACTGTTGTCGAAATTAAATTATAAAAAATGCAAATTAACTGGTTTTACGCTGCTTATGTATTATTTATAAAAAATATTATCAAAGGGATTAATTTTATAACGTGGTATTATTTTATTTAGACTGCCTAAAACACATAAAATAACACAGGGCCTCAAGATGAAATTGAGGTGGAGCATCTTTTAGCCTAGTTCACCTTTATGTTTTCGGGGTCGCTGATCACGATCCCGGTATCCATATGATCCCATCACATCTAGATCAAGGTCAAATGAAGGTGAAATTTTTTTGACTCCGGATTCTGAAAGAGCGAAAAATTTTACGCCTGAATACGTTTTGACCTGTTGGTCAAACCGACCCCTGAAGGTCATTTGGAGGCCATCTAGAGTTCAAATCCTTCTTTTGATCTCTCAGCTGATGTGTTAGCCATGGGTGGTGCATCTGAATTCTGATCGGAACGCACGTCGAATGGATTAATCCGCACACATGCCTCCACATTGCATGCATCCTGCGCACCAATTGTTGTCGGGGTGTTGGTACGCAATTCTTGCCATAGCGCCAAAAACCCTTGAGAAATGAGCGGAATCAGCGCAAATGCACACACATGCAAATGGGCCCACGTAAGTTAACACAGATCTACTTGCAGACAGGTACAGCACATACATATACACATAGGCATATATAGGCACACACAGGCACATACAGCATCTACGTGAACGCCCAGATACACACGAGTCTACACACAGTACCCACATACATGAATATACACACAGAATCAGGGGTGTCATAAAAATTATATCGCCTGAATAACGGAGTTTGACCTTCATTTGACCTTGAGCTAGACATGATGGGGTCATATGAACACCGGGATCGTGATCAACGACCCCAAAAACGTAAATGTCCACTGGTTCGAGACCCGTTCCTACCTAAGACATCAGCAGAGTGATTAAAAGAAGGATTTGACCTCTAGATGACATCCAAGCGACCTTCAGAGGTCAGTTTGACAAATAGGTCAAGACATATTCGGACGTAAAATTGTTCGCTCTTTCAGGACCCGGAGTCAAAAAAATTTCATCGATCGAATTACGGTGTTTGACCTTCAATTGACCTTGATATAGACGTGCTAGGGTCATATGGACACCGGGATCGTGATCAGCGACCCTAAAAACATAAAGGTCAACCAGGCTGAAAGATGCTACACCTCTATTTCATCTGGTGGCCCTATGTAATCATCACAGAGAAAAAAATTATTGCTAATTGTTGATAATAAAAGAATACATCTTTACGACATCATGTATCCATGTTGTTAAGGTGTCTTTGTGATATCGTAATGACATCGTCAGATCATACGACTTATTTACGATATCGTAAAGACACCTTAACGACATGGACATAGGACGTCGTAAAGTTGTCGTAAAGATGTCATAACGATGTCGTAAGGACGTCGCCATACTTTGTGCCCACTGGGTTTGTTGTGCGCTGACACTATGAGTCAGAGATGAAATTAGATTATAGGTGTTAAGGAACTTAATATGGAAAAAACAATGAGACGCAAGTTACATAGAATTCTGAGAATTTTTTTTTAAATGGTATCATGTTACATGTATTACTGAGGAAAAAAGGCATTATACCGTGCTTTTTAAGTAGGTTCGAACACGATTCTCGGTAAAAAAAATTCTATTCTGATGACGTCATCGTCGATTCCTGGAATCCTTATCAATGTGAACTTAATAAATTAAACGTTCTCCTTTGATATTTGCCGACATGGGCGTCATATTTCATATAATGTTAAACAATTCTCGGTAAACAAAATTCCATTCTGATGACGTCATCATCGATTCCTGGAATCCTTATCTATGTAAACTAAATTGAGTAAACGTTTCAATACGTATTATTTTTTCACTCTCATGTTAATTATTGCATCAAATGGTGAAATAGTACGCAAAAGTCTACAGAAATTTTATGGAGGGGGTAAGCGTCTATAAGAGGAGGTCAGTTCTTCTCTTTCTTCAGTTTGTTGTCAGATGCCAGATTGTGAAGAAGAAAAGCATGAAGAGCTAAGAAGTCGTTTAAACGTATTCCTAAAGAACATTCAATAGCTAAATCAAGCCATTCAAGTGCGAACCGATATACAATCTCTAACAAGGAAACTTAACAGTGTGAATCTTGAAGATAATAAGCAGTGAAAGAGAAGAAAAAAGAATGGATTTCCTAAAATTAAACAAAACCGCTCGCAGTGAAGATTTTCTTCCAACATAAAAGCTGACAGACCTACTATAGAAGTTAAGAAGAGATATAAAATAGCGGACATTAAGGAGGCTAAAACAAAATAAATATGGAACATATAACCTGAAATCATAATTCACAAAACAAATTATTGTCGGTGCTGAATTTAAAAAAAGACGGAAAGCTCGCCTCAGCAGTGAAACTCCAGGCCAGTCATCCTCATGCAAGTATCCTATATATAAAAACTCGTAACCTCCATCAGTAGCGCATGGGCGCTGAATCTTGAAAAGGTCAAATTAATCACGTATTTTTGTAACGATCGCATAAATTTGAATTCAATCCGCTAGGAACAGCACCGTCGCTTCCATAGAATGCGCGGTTTCGATTCGAAATTATAAAATATTCGTGCGAAAAGTAAAAAGATTGGCAAGCAACATTTCAGGGCAGATCGGCATGAATATGGTTTAAGTGATAATCATTCCTGTAAGCGAATAAATGTATATGTTAGATTTGTCAAGAATTTTTGGGCAGAGGAAATTTGATATAATGTTTAGATTTAAGATAGCAGACCTGACAGCAGAATATACAATTCTTATATTTATTATCCAATTGGCGACAGAAAATCGTTACACTGAACCGAGGGGAGAATCATTTTGGTTTTCGTTGAAATGATTAAGACCTCCGGGCAGTCGGTTCTCCGAACTATAAT
>NC_046657.1:1764179-1766292 GCF_010883055.1 Belonocnema kinseyi
TCCAAATCAGCGTATAATTCACCAGTTTGGGTAGTACCAAAAAAGGAAGATTCACAGGGGAACAAAAGGTGGCGGATGGTAATTGATTATCGCGCTCTTAATCAAAAAACTGTAGGGGATGCCTACCTTCTCCCAAATATTACGGAAATTCTGGACCAACTCGGGGGCGCTCAATATTTTACTGTTCTTGATCTCGCGTCCGGATTTCACCAGATCGAAATTGACCGGGCGGATAGACACAAGACTGCGTTCACGACTTTGTATGGATTATTCGAGTTTAATCGTATGAGTTTTGGGCTTAGGACCGCTCCTGCCACGTTCCAACGAATGATGGATTTAGTTTTATCAGGGCTTCAAGGGGTTGAAATGTTTGTCTATATGGACGACATTGTAGTTTACGAAAGAACAATAGAAGAACATAATCAGAAATTAACAAAATTGTTGGGTCGTTTAAAAACAGCAGGACTTGTTCTACAGCCAGATAAATGCAAGCTTTTGTGCAAGGAGATCGGTTACTTGGGCCACGTTATATCTAAAGAAGGGGTTAAACCAGATCCGAAAAAACTTGAGGTCGTCAGTAATTTTCCTCGTCCGAAAGGTCGTAAGAATATTAAACAGTTCCTGGGACTAGCCGGTTACTATCGTCGTTTTATTCCTAATTTTGCTACAATTGCGAAACCGTTAACTTTGTTACTAAAGAAGGACGTGCTATTTGCCTGGTCCGAATCAGCCGAGCAAGCTTTTGAAAAGTTAAAAAATATACTTTGTACTAAGCCTCTTTTACAGTATCCCGATTTTTTGAAGCCTTTTATAATTACTACAGACGCATCCGATTTTGCCATAGGTGCCATTCTTAGTCAGGGAGAAATTGGGAAAGATTTGCCGATAGCATATGCGTCGCGTACAATGCCTGAAGCGGAAATAAACTATACGACAACTGAAAAGGAGCTTTTAGCTATTATTTTTGTAGTTAGACATTTTAGGCCGTATGTATACGGGCAAAAATTTACTTTGGTCACGGACCATAAAGCATTAGTTTGGCTTGATCAGTTAAAAGACCCCACAATTGGATCCCGATTAGCTCGTTGGAAGATAAAATTGCAAGGGTACCAGTATAAGATAGTATACAAGCCGGGTAGGGTTAATGCTAACGCGGACGCGCTTTCACGTAATCCGGTAGAGATGAAAATAGGAAATGAGGGAAATGACATGGGTGATGAGAACAGTGACGAAAGTGCTATGGAATGTGAAGGGCCCATAAATTGCTTTGCAGGAAGTAAGGTTTTGTATCATGAATACCCGATAGAACGAGTTTTTGTAAGCACATGCGATGATAACGATGATATGGATCTTGCTGAATCGCATAGCAATATCCATAGAAAGACAATACGCAAGGACGTTGCGGACTTTGAAGTTTCTTTTGATACAAGAGATCATCCCAGGGCAGTAAGCCCTATACCCAAGCCTAGTTCCGGTCGGTGGGGAGCGCGCCAGGGTGTAAAGGTGACAGATGTATATGTTTTAGGGGAGCGTGAGTCAGTCCGTCGTTCGCTGCCTGCAGCTGGGTCACTCGATGGCCACGAGAGCACACTGGCGTCAGGTCGCGGCGGGGCTGGCGCGCGGGCCTCCTCTTTCCTCCCTGGTAGTGTAGTGAGGGCACGGGCGTCCGGCATCGACCGTGGAAAGCACGTGCGAAGAATGAGGACTATAACAGGGGCGGCGAAGGGTGACTTTTTGCGTCATCGCTCCCTCTTCTCGTAGGGATGGTCTCCATGTGGGAGGCACGGTCTCCGAGATTTGTCTCTGGGGTAGGTGGCCTCAAATGTGGAGGGACGCTCCCCGGGGGAGGTGGTCTCAATGGAGGAGGCACGGTCTCCCGTAAGGAAGTTTCCTCTGGTGGAAACTTTCCTTCCTAATAAAAGGATATTTGGTAGACCAGCTGGCCACGCGGAAATCTGTGAATCCGCAGAGCTTTCTGGAAGGCCATGTGGGCCAGAAAAAACTGCCGGCAGAGTCCTGGGAGGATCCGTAGCGATGGTCTCAAAAAATCGGGAGACAGGGGCTGCAAGTCCTTGCTTCTCGGAGGGGTGGTCTCTATGTGGGAGGCACGGTC
>NC_046657.1:1766392-1775641 GCF_010883055.1 Belonocnema kinseyi
ATTGCACGTAAGTGGTAAAAAAAACTTGTTATTTTTAGATTAAAATTAAATAATACCGTATTTTTATTTTAGCGTTATCTAATAAAAATTATTACCTATTTAATATTGGAGCTATATTAATTCTAAATTTTACGTAATTGAGTGATTGACAAAATTTTTCTTTTCACGTTTTAGTTATAATAATAATAATACTTTCATGATTTATATATTTGCAAATTATAAAGCTTAATAATATTATGTTGTGCATGCTTATAATTTTTATAATAATATTATATTCATATTTCATAATTTAAAATTATTTATAAATTTGAGATTAAATATAATTTCAATAAATTTTAAATTGGTTCATTCAATGTTACAGAAATAATTCTTTTAATTTTATCTTAAAATCTAATTTGGTTAAATAATATAAAACATTGTTGAATTAATAGATATATTGTGAAATCATTCAGTTTAATAATATTATAATAGAAATTAAAATTTAATAATAAAATATCAAAGTACATAAAGATTGGATTTAAGTTGTTTAATATTTAGTAATATAAATATGTTATTTTCTCTCAGATTATGTAATTAAATATTAGCTTTTACTTTCGTAATAAAAGTTTCTTTTTTTATTTCAAATATTTGTATTACAATTATATAATTCTTTATGGTGCTTCCGATATTGTGAAATAAGTATTTAAATTCAATTTTCCAAATTAGATGTACACATATTTTAATTTTTTTAACTTATTTAGAAATCTTATTAAAAAATTCAATCTAGAGAAATGCAGTTTCAAATTTGAATGAGAATACAATGTAAACATAATTTGAATGTTTTCATGAAAATAAATGTGTAATTCTTTTTATGTTGTGAAATGATTAATTAATTATCAACTGATTTTTTCAAAACTCACATTTTCTGGAATTAGTTTACGAGTTTATTAGTAGAGACTAATTTTAGAAATGAAAGTTTAAATTTAAAAAAATGTATTAACTAAAAATTATTTAAAGATTTTATTGAGAATTATAGTTTAATGCTTCTTATTTTGTAAAATGACTAATTGATATAACACAGAGAAAAAAGTTCAGTGGCTTCTACCTGTTCAGTAGAACATACGGAAGATGAGTGCGTTCTACTGAACAAGAATCGTACATGCGACTGTGCGCGCAGTAGATGCTACTCTTCAGTTATTAGTAAAATCGCGTTTAAAATTATTTTAAAAAATGTTTAAAAATATATAATTACACATAATACATGATTTTTTTCAAGATATAAATGCATCTACTTATGATTAATTGGTACATCGTAATTTTTAACGCTTAAATAACAATTAAAATTTCGCACGCAACGGCGGGGATTCGAACGCATAACCTAACGCACGCTAATCAAAGAGCCTAACCATTCGCCTATCGAGACTAGTTGTCAGCGGCTTGAAAAACTAGGTATTGATTTTTAAGCACATACAGATTAGAATGATATGGTCTGAAGATTCTAATTTTTGGGTTTATACCAAAAGTATGAAAATAAGATATTTTATATTACTAAATACTAATTCATATTTGTTTCGAAAATTTAATGTCTGAATTTTCAAAAAACTTATTCATGTAAAAGTCACTTTTTGACGGTAAGATTAGAATTAAAAAAGAAAACTAAAATAAAAATCAAAATTAAAATTAAAAATAAAAGTTATTAAAAATTAGAATTATATGGTCTGAAGATTCTAATTTTTTGTTCAACACCAAAAGTATGAAAATAAGATATTTTATATTGATAAATACTAATTCATATTTGTTTCAAAAATTTAATGTCTAAATTTTCAAAAAACTTTTTGATGTAACGGTCACACGCGATCTGCTGCCACTCAGCGGATCAGAAAGGTTAAGCTTATAGTTTAACTCAAGAGCGTCAGAGGGCTATACAGTAGATTTTACTGAACAGATAGTCAGCGTTCGTACTCTTCTGTTCAATAGAATCAACAGAACGCTGTTTAGTGTTTCTGAGCCAACGAGTAGTTGCTATTACTATAAATCAGCTTACTAAACGCGAAAAGTAGCATATACTCTACCAGTTTTCTCCGTAAAGCTAAATATTTTTCTTATAACATTTAATTGAATAAAGATTAGAATTTATTACCTCAAATTGAATTAACATAAGTAAAAAATGAATTAATTAAATAGATAAACATTTATTTTTCGTCCTGTTGGCCTTCAAAAATTGACTTGCTTACACTTCCATTTTTTTACAAAATTTTCTTACAACTATTTCTTACAAAGTACCATCCATCCACACCTTATAGCTAATCCGCTTGTTTCTATAGCCTCACCTTCCCCGCTGCGCCTCGCCTCGCCCGCATTTCGCTCTTTTATCGCTATGCCTCGCATTACCAGCATCTGTCTACGCGGCTACCACCTAACACTTAACTACTATTTACAATATTTATATTTTTCTTACATCTACTTCCTCTCCTATTTACAATCTTTCCTTCTCCATTCCTCTTCCTTCTTCCTTCTCTTTTTCTCCATCTTACCCAACACCGCCTTCACCCATGCTACTGCCCTATTCTCCCCCCTTTCATGCATATTGTTCCCTTTCATGCAACAATACTTCATGCTTATCTCACTCCTTTCTACCTCTTCACACTCCTTCAACCAGTGCTCAACTTTTGCATCCCCTTTCCCGCACAGTTCACACATTCTCTTCTCTCTAGAAAGCCAGAAATTATTATAACCTTCCATGCAACCGCATCTCATTCTCGCTATAAATCTCTGACTACCTTGTTCTCCTTTCTCACACAAATATTGCTCTCTCTCTCCCTTGTCATAATCCACACATAGTTCCCGTTATACCTTGACTCTCTTATCCTCTCCTCTCCTTTTACCTTCTCCTTCTCCTTCTCCATGCCATTCTTTTGAACCAACTCATATACCTTCCTTCCTTCCTCGTGCCTCCTGCTAACTTCATCCATCTGCAATTCATTCGTTCTAAAATACCTTTCCCTTTCCACCTCCATCTTTGCACCACTATGTCTGTTCTCCTTCTCCCATCAGCACTCCCTAACCAATTTACTTGCCCTTTCTTCCAAAAATTTCTTCTCATATTCACACGTTCGACTCCCTGTTATAATCCCTAAACTCGTTCTTCCTGTCTCCCTCCTGATAATATAGTTCGGCGTATTCCTTGCCAACTCCAGGGTCCACTTTACATACCTCTCCTGTATCCTATTTACCTCCTCACTTACTTTCCAACCCCACACCTCCACTCCGTAAAATAAGACACTCATCACTAGCGAATCAAACAATTTCATTCTCCTTACAAAATCATCTGCGAACCTCTCCCCCAACCCCCACACCTGCCTCAGCAACACATTTGCCCTTCTCACCCTCTCTTTTATATGACCATCCACTCCCCCATTCTTTCGAAACAGGAAGCCCAAATGCACAAACTCTTTCACCTACTGTACCGCTTTTCCGTCCCACTTCCACTCCCCTCCCAAAAACTGAATTTTTAAACAAATAGTTGAATTTCTAACTATAAAGATGAATTTCCAATCAAGAAAATTATTTTTCTATCTAAAGGACGAATTTTCAACAAAATGAATAAGTTTTCAGTCACAGTAATACATTTTTAACAAAAATCATTAATCTTTCACCGAACAAAATGAATTTTCAACCAAATTATGGAATTTTTTTTCTATAAAAGTTGCATTCCTAACCAAAAGATGAATTTTCAGTCAAATACATTAATTTTCTACCGGAAAAGACAAATTTTTAACTAAATAGATGAATTTTCAAAAAAGAATATTAATTTTCTACAAAAACAATTAACTTTTGAGGAAATACATTACTTTTCAATTAGATAGTTAACTTCTTATCTAAGGAAGATAACTTTTAAACCAAAAACCGAATAAACTAAAAAGATTAATTTTCTACCAAAAAAAGACTAATTTTCAAACAAAAAGAATAAGTTTCAACCATAAACATTAATTTTCTACAAATAACATGAATTTTTAACTTTAAATAGTTAAACATTTAGTTAAAAAAATGTTTTCAAACAAACAAGACGAATTTTCAACAAAATAAATCAATTTTCAAGCAAACAAATACATTTTTAATCAAAATAATGAATCTTTTATCCTAAAAAATTAATTTTCAGCTACGAAACTTAATCTGTTACCAAAAAAATTAAACTTGGGCAAAATACATTAATTTTTAACCAAATAATTTAATTTTCAACTATAAAAGATTACTTCAACCAAATGTCGAATATTTAAATTTGCATTTAACAATGCAATCAAACAAAGTACGAGTTTTGAACAAAATATTGTAATCAAGAATATTAATTTTCTACCAAAAATACTAATTTTAACAAAATACAAGAATGATAAAAAAATATATTTCGGGTTTCAATCTTGTACAAAACTGAAAATTTTTGACTACGTTTTTTGAAAATTTGCAATTAAACCAATTCTTTTTTAATCGAAAAATCAAATTTTTAACAAAATACTTAAATTTTCAACTAACAAGATTAATTTTCTTTTGAAAAAGAGTTAATTTAATTACTTAAACTTAATTAATTAAAATACCTGAATTTTCAACTAACAAAACTAACTTTTAAACACAAAGTGGAATATTTTTCTTCTCAATATTTCTCTTTTCATGTATTTCATTCGGTTTTGGTATATTTATGTTCAATTTTATCTTCTTCCTCATTTTCTTCTTTAAAATTGTAAATTTATTGTAAAGTTTGGTTTGAAAATCGCGCGCTTTTCATCACTTCTAGTTCCGGTTTAATCGTAGCCAATAAAAACAGTAGGAAGTTGTTGCAGAACTCTACCTAGAGGATCTATATTTATTGTCAGAGATGTAGGCGAGGTAATGAATAACCCAGTGGGTACAAAATTTGGCGACATCTTTATGACATCGTTACGACATCGTTACGACATATTTACGACAACTTTACGACATCCTATGTCCATGTCGTTTCGGTGTCTTTGCGATATCGTTAAGACGTCTTACAGACATGGACATAAGATGTCGTAAATATGTCGTACCGATGTCGTAAAGACAAAAGTTTGAAATTTTCCTTGAAATGAAATTGTTAATTAACGACACAAGTCAGAAAGTCAGAAAAAATATTTTATTTTGAGAAATATAAATGTACAAAACTTAAAGAAATGTTTAAAGTCTTGGGTTTAAAATTAATACTTCCACTCTAAAGATCCGTCTTTGCCGAGAAAAATTCTTTCTGTAGCGAGATGCTTCAAAGCTTTTGGAAAAGCAATATGTTCGACGGTTTTTACACGCTCTTGAAGAGTTTCTACTGTATCATTCGGCAAAACTCGAACAGTTTCTTGCTCGATAATTGCACCTGAGTCAATCTCCACCTTGAAGAAAAAAATTTAATACAAATAGGAAAAATTACGTTACAAAAACGCTAGTTCTCAAATCAGCGAAAATAGAATGATTTTTCACGAAAACAGGGAAATAAATTCTTTTAATGCACAGGCACCATATTAAAATGATGAATTTTCAACCAAGAAAAATGATTTTGTATCCAATTATTAAGATTTGGAATAAACAAAAAAATTAATTTTAAACAAAACAAAGCTCGAACAAAATAGATGAATTTAATACTGCAAACATGAGTTAAAATAGTTAAATTTTCTATCCAAAAAGACGAATGTTTAAAAAACGCTTAAATTTTTAGCCAAAAAAAGATGACTTTTTAGTAAAATAGTAAAGTTTTAAAGAAAATAATTAAATGTTTAACAAAGTAGTTGCATTTTTATCCAAATACTTGAATTTATAACTTTCAGAATGTATTATCAAACAAAAAAATTGAATTTTCAACTATGAAAGTTAAATTTTCAACCAAACAGCTGAACTTTCGAATCAAAGGAAAAATTCAACCATAAATGGAAAAGATAGAATTTTTGTTAAAATGTTCCTTTTTAACAAATCAAATAAAAATCTTGGAAGGTCGAATTTTTAAAAAAGATTCTCTCGAATACAGTTAAATTTTAAACCCAAAAATATGAATTTTCATAAAATACAACAAATTTTCAACGAAAGAGTACATTTTTTTACAACAACAAATAAATTTTCACAAAAAATATCAATTTTCAATCAAATACTTGAATTTTTAACAAAAAATAATAGATTTTCAATAAAATGCATGAAATCTCAACTAAAAAAGACAAACTTTTAACAAAATAGTTCAATTTTCATCAAAAAAAATTAATTTTTAACCAAAAAGGTGAATTTCGACAGTTAGGTATATTTTCAGTTTGAAACATTTATTTTTGTCAAAAAAAAAAGATAATTTCAACAAAATAATTAAATTGTCAACCAAGTAAATGAGTTTTCATCCGAAAAAATTTGTAATATTTTAGATTATTTTGAAAGATTTTAGAGAATTAAATAAATAATAATAAATATAATAAATAAATATTGTTCACCAAGATGAATAATATTCTCACACAAAAGATAGAATAAGAAAAAAGGATTTTCAACAAAATAGTTAACTTTTTAATAAAAAAAACACGAAGTTTTCCAACTAAAGTAATCAATCATCAACGGAAAAAGATGAATTCTCAACAAAAATAAAAATTGTTGATATTTTAACAACAGAAATTCATTTTTAACGATAGAAGTTGAATCCAACGTAAAATACATATTGTCAATTTTGAATCCCTAGAAATTTTATTAAATTTCTGAATACAATTGACAATTCCTTTAAATCTTTAGAAAACCCTGAAATATTTCGAATCCTTTAATCTTTTGAAATGCCTTGACATTTCTTAAGCTCTCCAAAAGCCCTGAAATCCTTTGAAATACACAAAATTTTTAATTTTTTGTAAATTCTTTAAATCTTTTTAAATTTTCTGAAATATTTTAAATCCTTTAAAATATTTTAAAATTTTTTGCAGTATTTTAAAGTTTTTGCGTAAATGCCTAAAATCTTTAAAATCCTTTGGAATCACTTCAAATTATTGAAATCTATTTTCAAAAAACCCTAAGATTTTTCAAATCCATTGAAATTTTTCGAAATCCCTTGATATTTTTTGAACCTATATACAATTACTTGTAGTTTTACAAAATACTCTAAATGTTTGAAATACTTTGGTATACCTTCAAATTATATAAATATGAAATTAAAAATTCCTTGGAATTAAAAAAAAATACACTACAAAATTTTAAATCTTTTTAAATCCCTTAAAACTTTGTAAAAGCGCTTGAAAATCTGCTGGAATAATTTTAAATACCCTACATTATTTCAAATTGTTTTAAATCTTTTTTTTTTAACTCTAAAATTTGTTAAAGCTATTGAAAATTCGTTGGAATTAAAAACAAATTTTTTATTCTTTTAAAGACCTTAAACTCTTGTAAAGCTCTTAAAAATTCCTTAAAATTTTTTAAAATAAACTTAAATCTTAAGAATTCTATTGAATGACTCAACATTAATCAAATCTATTTAAAATACCGTAAGCTATTTTAAATCCTTTCCAGATTTTCTGAAATACCTTGGCATTTTAAAAAGTATTTGAAAATTCCTTGGAATTTTTAAAAATAACGTTAATACTTTAAAATCTTTTGCAATCAAATCTGTAAAATCTTCATAAATCCCTTCAGTTTTTTTTGTCATCAATTGAAAATATTCTTGAATCTTTTAAAATATCCAAAAAATTTAATCCTGTGAAATCTTTCAAAATCACTTAAAATTTTTGAAATTCCTTAAAATTGGAATAATTTAAAATACTCAAAAATATTTCCTCTCAATTTTCTTAAACTTTTCAAAATTCCTTGGAATGTTTAAAATTGCCCTCAAATCTGTCAAATTTTTTGAAATCCTTTAAAAATTATTGAAATCAATGAAAAATGCCTTGGAATCTTTTTAAATATTCTAAAATATTTACAATCCTTTAAAATATTTAGAAATCGCTAGCAACTCTTTAAATCGCTTGTAAATGTGTTGGAATAATTTTAAATACCCTAAAATATATAAAATCCTTTAAAATCTTTTTCAAAATGCCTTGGTTAGAGCTTTTGAAAATTCCTTAGAATTAAAAAGAAAAATGCAAATCCTTCGAAATACTTTGAACCTTTTTAAACCTCTTGAGAATTCATAAACATATTTTAAAATACACTAAAATGTAAAAAATCCTTTGGAATCACTTTAAATTGTTAAAATCTATTTCAAATGTCGTAAGATATTTGAAATCCTTTCAAAATCGTCAGAAATACCTTGGAATTTTGAAAAGTTTTTGAAAATTCCTTGAAATTTTTAAAAATACCATAAATACATTTTAAAAAATTGTAATCCCTTCACATTATTGAAATCAATTTAAAATGCCCTGCCCTAGAATCATTTCAAACATCTTCAAATTTTGAAAATCCTTTGAAATCTTTTTAAATCTCTAGAGACTTTTTAAACCGATTTCGAATTTCTTAGATGTTTTAAAAATACTCTAAAATCTTTGAAATCTGTTGAAATCCCTTCAAACTTTTTAAAACTCTTGAAAGTTTTTTTTTGGAATTTTAAAAAATACCATAAAATCTGTAAAATTCTTTAAATTCCCGTGAAATTATTAAAATCTATTAGAATATCCCTGGAATTTTTCAAAATACCACCATAAATTTTAAATTATTTGAAATATTTCGCAATCCCTTGAAACTTCTTAACGCTCTTGAAAATTCCTTCACCAAAAAAAAACCTGAAATTTGTTAAAGTTCTTTAAAATTACTTGGAATTAAGAAATATATATTAATAATCCTTTAAAATACCTTCAATCTTTTTAAAATTCTTGAAACTTCCGTTGAATTTTTAAAAATACACTACATTTTTTTAATTCTTTTAAATCACTTTAAATTGCTGATTAAATTAAATTAAAAGATTAAATTAAATGAATAACTTTTAATTTATCATTTAAAATCATTTTAAAATCTTCTGAAATACCTTGGCATTTTAAAAATTGTTGAAAACTCCTTGGAATTTTTAAAAATACTCTAAAATTCCCTCAAATCGTGTTTAATCCATTCGCATTATTGAAATCAATTGAAAATTCCCTAGAATCATTTCCAGTATCTAAAAAAAATCAATTCCTTTGGAATCTTTCGAAATCCCTTAAAAATTTGTAACGCTCTTAAAAACTCCTTTGAATAACACAGGCCAACAATTCTCAGAAACAGAGACCAGACCTACTATACCCGAAGGTTTTTGCTGCGCTGAATCCGAATCTGACCTCAGAAAAATTCCATCACCCT
>NC_046657.1:1775741-1778514 GCF_010883055.1 Belonocnema kinseyi
ATTTTAAGGGAATCTAAATAATTTTACAGGTTTTATGGTGTTTTTAAAAATTCCAAAGAATTTTCAACAATTTTTAAAATTTCAAGGTATTTCAGAAGATTTGGAAATAATTTGCAATAACTTACGGTATTTTAAATATATTCAAATAATTTAAAGTCATTCAAATTAATTAAAAAATTTAGTGTAATTATAAAATTTTTTTTTTAGAATTTTAAAAAGTTTGAAGGGATATCGAAAGATTTCAAAGGATTTAAAAGATTTGGTGTTTTTTTTGAAGATTCCAGGGATATTCCAATGGATTTTAATAATTTTAAGGGAATCTAAATAATTTCACAGGTTTTATGGTGTTTTTGAAAATTCCAAAGAATTTTCAACAATTTTTAAAATTTCAAGGTATTTCAGAAGATTTTGAAATGATTTGCAATAACTTACGGTATTTTAAATATATTCAAATAATTTAAAGTCATTCAAAAGAATCTAAAAAATGTAGTGTATTTTCTTTAAATTGTACGGAATTTTCAAGATCTTTAGAAAGGTCGAAGGTATTTCAAAGGATTACTATATATTTATAATTCCAAGGAATTTTAAAGAACTTTAACAAATTTCAGTTTTTTTCTTTGTGAAGATTTTGAAGAATATGAAATATTTTATGGTACTTTAAATTATTCCAAGGAATTTTCAAGAGCGTTAAAAAATTTAAAGGGATTTTGGAAGATTTAAGAATTAAAAACATTTGGTTTTGTTTTGAAAGATTTCAGGTATTTTTCAATGGATTTTAATAATTTTGACGGAATTTAAAGAATTTTGTAGATTTTATGGTATTTTAAAAAAATCCGAAGAATTTTCAACAATTTTTAAAATGTCAGGGTATTTCAGAAGTTTTTGAAATGATTCGCAATAGCTTACGGTATTTTAAATAGATTTAAATAATTTAAAGTTATTCAAAAGAATTAAAAAAATAAAGTGTATTTTTAAAAATTATTCCAAGGAATTTTCAAGAGCTTTTAAAAGGTTTAAGGTATTTCAAAGGATTAATTTATTTGTTTAATTCCAAGAAATTTTAAAGAACTTTAACAAATTTCAGATGTTTTTATTGAAGATTTTAAAGAATTTGATATATTTTCGGGTTTTCTTTAAATTATTCCAAGGAATTGTCAAGAGCGCTAAAAAGTTTTAAAGGATTTCGAAAGATTTTAAAGAATTTAAAAGATTTGGATGTGTTTTGAAAGATTCCAGGGATATTCCAATGGATTTTAATAATTTTAAGGGAATTTAAAGAATTTTACATATTTTATGGCATTTTTAAAAATTCGAAATAATTTTCAACAAAGTTTAAAATGCCAAGGTATTTCTGAAGATTTTGAAATGATTAGCAACAGCTCATGGTATTTTAAATAGATTTAAATAATTTAAAGTGATTCAGAAGAATTTAAAAAATGTAGGGCATTTTTTAAAATTCTACGGAATTTCCAAGAGCTTTAAAAAGGTTTAACTTATTTCAAAAGATTAATATATTTTTTTAATTCCAAGGAATTTTAAAGAACTTTAAAAAATTTCAGGTTTTTTTGTGTGAACATATTAAAGATTTGAAATATTTCAGGGTATTTTAAATTATTCAAAGGAATTTTCAAGAGCGTTAAAAAGTTTCAAGGGATTTCGAAAGATTCCAAAGGATTACATTTTTTTTTTAAATATTGGAGATGATTCTAGGGCATTTTCAATTGATTTCAATAATGTGAAGGGATTACAAAAGATTTAAGGGTATTTTTTAAAATTCCAAGGTGTTTTCAACAGTTTTTAAAATGCCAAGTTATTTCAGAAGATTTTAAAATGGTATAAAATGATCAATTGAAAGTTATTCATTAATTTAATCATTTAATTTAATAATCATTTATTTAATTTAATAATTAATTTACAGTGTTTCTAAAGAATTAAAAAAATATAGTGTATTTTTTAAAATTCTGCGGAATTTTCATGAGCTGTAAAAAGGTTTAAGTAATTTGAAAGGACTAATATATTTGGTTACTTCCAAGGAATTTTAAGGAACTTTAACAAATTTCAGGTTTTTTTTGTGTGAATATTTTAAGGAATTTGAAATATTTTAGGGTATTTTAAATTATTCAAAGGAATTTGCAAGAGCGTGAAAAAGTTTTAAGGGCTTTCGTAAGATTCCAAAGGAATACATTTTTTTTAAATGTTGGAAATGATTCTAGGGAAATTTCAATTGATTTCAATAATGCGAATGGATTAAACACGATTTGAGGGAATTTTAGAGTATTTTTAAAAATTCCAAGGAGTTTTCAACAATTTTTAAAATGCCAAGGTATTTCAGAAAATTTTAAAATGATTTGAAATGATAAATTAAAAGTTATTCCTTAATTTAATCTTTTAATTTAATAATGATTTATTAAATTTAATAATTTAATCATTAATTTATATTAATTGTAAAGAATTTAAAAAATGTGTATTTTTTAAAATTCTGCGGAATTTTCAAGAACTTTAAAAAGGTTTAAGTAATTTGAAAGGACTAATATATTTGGTTAATTCCAAGGAATTTTAAGGAACTTTAACAAATTTCAGGTTTTTTTTGTGTGAACATTTTAAGGAATTGGAAATGTTTTAGGGTATTTTAAATTACACAGGCCGACAAAATTTGACAAAATTTGACAAACTCAGTTTTCGAGATATTGTAACCTAAAAGTGCAAAAAAACACCGTTTTTTGCTATATTTGAGGTTACATAGCATCTTGAATAAATTTTTTTTCAAAAACGG
>NC_046657.1:1778614-1819830 GCF_010883055.1 Belonocnema kinseyi
CCTTGAAATTTTAAAAATTGTTGAAAATTCTTTGGAATTTTTAAAAACACCATAAAACCTGTAAAATTATTTAGATTCCCTTAAAATTATTAAAATCCATTGAAATATATCTAGATATTCCAATCCCTGGAATCTTTAAAAATATAACCAAATATTTTTAATTCTTTCAAATCTTTCGAAATCCCTTGAAACTTTTTATCGCTCTTGAAAATCCCTTAAAGTAATTTAAAATACCCTAAATTATTTCAAATTCTTTAAAATCTTTACCAAAAAAACTGAAATTCGTTAAAGTTCTTCAAAATTCCTTGGAATTAAAAAATATATTAATCCTTTCAAATACCTTAAGCCTTTATGAAGCTCTTGAAAATTCCGTAGAATTTTAAAAAATACACTACATTTTTCAGTTCTTTTAAATCACTTTAAATTAATGATTAAATTAATGAATAACTTTGAATGAATCATTTCAAATCATTTCAAAATCTTCTGAAATACCTTGGCATTTTAAAAATTTTTGAGAATTCCTTGGAACTTAAAAAAATACCCTAAAATACCCTCATATCTTTTTAATCCCTTCACATTGTTGAAATCAATTGAAAATGTCCTAGAATCATTTCAAATATTTAAAAAAAAAAATCAAAATTCTTTGTAATCTTTTGAAATCGCTAGAAAACTTTAAAAACTCTTGCCAATACTTTGTAATTTTTAAAGTTACCCTAAAATCTGTTGAAATCCCTTAAATTTATTGAAAATTCCTGGTAATTTTTTAAAATACCATAAAATCTGAAGAATTCTTTATATTCTCTTAAAATTATTTATAACAATCAGAATATCCCTGGAATCTTTTAAAATTGAAAATTCTTTGGATGTTTCAAAAACACTCTAAAATCTTTAAAATGCTTTGGAATACCTTCAAATTACAGAAACCAAAAATTTAAAATTCCTTGGAATTTTGAGAAATATCAAATAATCTTCAAGATACTTTAGAATACCTTCTAATTATAAAAATATAAGATTGAAAGCTCCTTGGAATTTTTAAAAATACCCTCAAATCTGTCAAAAAAAATTGAAATCATTTGAAAATGTCCTCGAATCTTTTCAAAATAGCTTCAAATTTTAAAAATCTTTTGAAATATTTTCAAATCCCTATAAACCTTTAAAAACTCTTGCAAATTCTAAAATCTTGCAAATCATTTGAAATCTTTCGAAATCCCTTGGAAGCTTTTAAACCAATTGAAAATTCCCTGGATGATTTAAAAATACCCTAAAATCTTTAAAATAATTTACGATAACTTCAAATTACAGAAACCTAAAATTTAAAAAACTCCTTACAATTTTTAAAAATACCGAAAAATCTTTATGATACTTTGGAATACCTTTAAATTATAAAAATCTAAAATAAAAAATTCCTTGGAATATTGAAAAATTCCCTAAAATATTTCAAATTTTTTGAAAATCCAATCAGATTAATTTCCTGATGTCCCGGTTTACCCCGACCTGTGGCCAGTATGGCAAAGAAAATTATTCGATAGTAAAGACATTATTTCAATTGAAAATTATGTAAAATGATTAATTATTTCTAATAAATTAAGAGACGTGAATTTAATTAAATTTGTTTTTACCTCGACAAAATGTACGGTACATCCAGAAATACGAGCGCCAGCAGCGAGAACATCTCTGTGAGCATTGGCTCCTTTGAAAGATGGCAAAAGAGAAGGATGAACATTAAGCATTGCGCCTTTCCACTTTTTAACAAAATCGGGCGAAAGAATTCTCATAAATCCAGCCAGGCAGACAATTTCAACCCCAAATTTTCTCAGGTGTTTGTCCATTTCTTCATCGAATTTTTCCCTACTAGGATAGTCTGTATGTTTGATGACCTTCAAATAAAACAAAAATAGAAATTCCAAATTTTAAAGTATCTAAGCTAAAATGGAACAAAAGTAAATGGTCGAATTTTCAAATTAAAAAAGCGCAAAATTCTACCGAAAATGATCAATTTTCTATAAACAAAAGAATAAAAGAAAAATTTACCTGAGAAGAAATAATAATTTTAAACAAAATAGTTGAATTTTCAACAATAAAATGGACCTTTAGCTAAAAAAAATGTACCTTTAGCTAAAAAAAATGTAATTTTCAACAAAAGAGTTCAACTTTTAACCAAGCAGTTAAATTTTCAGTCAAGAAAATTTATTATCAACGAGAAAATATAATAATTTTCCACAAAATAATTCAACTTTCAACCAAGCAGTTAAATTTTGTATTAGGAACATTAATTTTTTCAGACAAAAAATACGAATATACAACAAAAAACATCAATTTTCTAACAATTAGTTAAAATTTTGAACAAAATCAGTTACGAAAATTAATTTTCAACCAGAAAAAATAATTTTCAACAAAACAATTAAATTTACAATCTAACATTTGGATATTTTACTAATAATATTAATTTTTAACAAAGCAGTTAAATATTCAAACAAACAGTTTAATTTAAATCGAAAATATAAATTTTCAACCAAAAAAAGAGGACTTTACAAGACACATCAATTTATTCAGTTAAGAAAATTATTTTTCAGTCAAAAAAATAATAATTTTCAACAAAGCAGTTCAATTTTCTATCCAAAGAGACGAATTTCTAACAACAAAGTTTCACTTTTAACCAAAAAAGATGCCTTTTTAACAAAACAGTAAAATTTTCAATAAAGAAAGATAACTTTTTAACAAATTAATTGAATTTGTAACCTGCAAAGATCAATTTGTCACCAAATAGTTGGATTTTCTATGCAAAAAAGATGTTTTTTTTTTATTAAAATAGTATAATTTTCAACAAAATAACTAAATCTTCGCCAAAATAGTTAAATATTTAAATAGAAAGATAATTTTCAACGAAAGGGTTGAATTTTCCACCAAAGGAAATGAATTTTCAAACAAACAAAATTAGTTCCATACAAATCAGTTTAATTTTCGACAAAAAGATTAAACTTAAATCAAAAACAGCTGCATTTTCCAACAAATAATATAAGTTTTCTATCAAAAGATGGATATTTAATCCAAATGGACGAATTTTCGATAAGGAAAAATCCGAATGTTTAATAAAACAGTTAAATTTTCAACAAAATAGTTGAATTTTTAACAAAATAACTAAAATTTCAACCAAATTGTTGAATTTTCAACTTAAAATCCCTTATTTTCAACCAATAATGGTATAATTGAATTTTCAGTTCTAAACATTAATTTTCAAACAAAAAATAATTTTCAACAAAATAGTTACATTTTAAAGCAAAGAGATGGATCTTAAACTTTTTAAAAAATTTAAACATCAGATCAATTATTTTTAAGAAAAAATGTTAAGTTTTATCGAAGGAAATTAATTTCCTGTCGAGAAAAAAGAATTTTCAACGAATTATAGGAAGTTTCAACATAAAAATATTAATTTAAAATTTAAAAATATAATTTTGAACAAAAAACAGTTAAATTTACAACCTAAAATTTAGATATTTTACTAATAAAATTAATTTTTAACAAATTAGTTCTACTTTCGACCAAACAGTTGGATTTTTAAGCAAAAAGATTAACTTTTTAGCAGAAAAGAAGGCTTTTCTAAAAAATACACGATTTTGAAATTAAATTGTTTAACTTTCAACTAAAAACGATTAATTTTCAACTAATAATGAAACAGTTAAATGTTCAGTTATGAAAATTAATTTTTAACCGAACAAAAATATTTTTCAACAAAATAGTTAAATTTTCAAACTAGAATTTGGATACTTTATAAGTGAAATTAGTATTTTTACAAAGCAGTTCAACTTTCAAACGAAAATTTGGATCGTCAACCAAGAAGATTAATTTTTTACAAAAAAAAAGTCACAACAAGATACATACATTTTCATCCCAATTGTTGAATTTTCTTGTAGGGAATTTTTAACCAAACAGTTGATTTTTGAAATTAAAAACATCGATTTTTAACAAGAAATGAAAATCTTATTTTTTCAGCTAGGAAAATGAATTTTCAAGAAAAAAAACTTGAAAGAAAATACATAAATTCTCGAACAAAGAAATTACTTTTCAACTAAAAAGATGAATTTTTAACTAATTAGTTGCGTTTTTAACAAAATCAGTTATAAAAATTAATTTTCAACCAGAAAAATAAATATTTTTAATAAAATAGTTAAATTTATAATGTAAAATTTGGATATTTTACTAATGAAATTAATTTTTAACAAATTAGTTCAACTTTCGAACAAACAGTTAAATTTGTAACCTTTTTTTCTGTTAAAAAGGTTTTTCTAAAAAATACACGATTTTAAAATCAAATTCTTAAATTTTTAACCAGAAACGATTATTTTTCAATCAATAATGGAATAATTCAATGTTCAGTTATAAAAATTAATGTTTAACCGGAAAAAAATAGTTTTCAATCAAATATTTCAATTTTAAACCTAGATATTTTACTAATAATATTAATTTTTAACGAAGAAGTTAAATCTTCAAACAAGTAGTTAAATTTTTAACTAAGAAGATTAATTTTTCACCAAAAAAGAGGAGTTTAGAACAAGATACATCAATTTTCAGCCAAATTTTGGAATTTTCAATAAAAAAAAAAAAAAACAATCAACTTTCAACTAATCATCGAACCGTTAAATTTTCAGTTAGAAAAATAAATTTTCAATTAGAAAATAAAATAATTTTCAACAAAAACTGGATCTTCAGCTAAAAAATTTAATTGCCCGACAGATGGTTCAACTCTCAAACAAGAAGTTCAATTTTCAATCAAGAACATTATTTTTCAAAAATAAAATACGAGTTTACAACAACAAAAAAACATCAATTTTCTACCAATTATTCGAATTTTTAACAAAATCAGTTGAGAAAATTAATTTTAAACCAAAAGAAATAATAACTTTCAACAAAATATTTAAATTTTTAACATAACATTTTTAGATTTATCTGATAGAATTAATTTTTAACCAAGTAATTTAAATTTCAACCAAGCAGTTAAATTTCCAACTAAGAAGATTAAGTTTTTACCAGAAGACGGATTTTCTAAAAAATACGCGAATTTTCAACTAAAAACAAATAAAATAAAATTTTCAACCACGTAGTTGAATATTCAATCAAGAAGATCAATTTTTTACCAAAAAAGAGGAATAGTTACATTTCTAGTTAAGAAACTTATTTTTTGAAAAGATAAAATAATAATTTTCAATAAAATAGTTAAATTTTCGACTAAAGAAATTAATTTTCAAACAAAAAGATACAATTTCAATACATTAGTTACATTTTTAACAAAATCAGTCATAAAAATTAATTTTCAAGCAGAAAAAATAATAATTTTCAATAAAATAGTTCAATTTTCAATCTGAGGGATGGATTCTTAGCTGATAAAATTATTTTTTTAGAAAATAGTTCCACTTTCAATCAATCGGTTGAATTTTCAGTCAAGAAAATTCATTTTCAACCCGAAAATATAATAATTTTCAACAAAATAATTCAAATCTCAACCAAGAAGTTGAATTTTCAACTACAAGAAATAATAATTTTAAACAAAATATTTCAATTGATAAAATTAATTAATTAAATTAATTAAAATTAATAATAACAATTCAATTTTAAAGAAAATAGTTCTACTTTCTAGAAAGCAAATAAATTTTCAGTCAAGAAAATTTACTTTCAACAAAATATTCAACTCTTAACCAATCTCTCAATCAAAAATATTATTTTTCAACAAAAAAATACACGAATTTTCTACCAATTAGTTGAATTTTTAATAAAATCAGTTATGAAAACTAATTTTCAACCAGAAGAAATAATAATTTTCAACATAAAATTTATATATTTATCTGATAGAATTCATTTTTTTCTAAAAAATATACGAATTTTCAATAAATTCTTGAATTTCAAACTAAAAACAAATAGTTTTCAATCAATAATAAAACAGTTCATTTAAAAAATTTATTTTCAACAACAAAAACAACGACAAAAAAATTATTAAATTTTTAAGCAATATTTACATTTCTAGTTAAGAAACTTATTTTTTAAACAGATAAAATAATCATTTTTAAAAAATAGTTAAATTTTCGACTAAAGAAATTAACTTTCAAACAGAAAAAATAATAATTTTCAATAAAATAGTTAAATTTCCAATCAAAACTGTTGAATTTTTAACCAAAACGATAATTTTTCAACCAATAAAATAATAATTTTAAAAATAAGCCTTTAGCTGAAAAATTTAATTTAAAAAAAAATAGTTCCACTTTCAACCAATCGGTTGAATTTTCTGTGAAAAAAATTCATTGTCAACCATGAAATATAATAATTTTCAACAAAATAATTCAACTCTTAACTAAGAAGTTGAATTTTCAATCAAAAACATTTTTTTTTAAATTCGAATTTACAACAAATCACATCAATTTTATACCAATTAGTTGAATTTTCAACAAAATCAGTTATAAAAATTAATTTTCAACAAGAAGAAATTATAATTTTCTACAAAATATTTAAATTTTCAACATAAAGTTTGTATATTTAACTGATAAAATTAATTTTTAACAACTGTCAACTCAAAACGATTAATTTTCAACCAATAATAGAATAGTTAAATTTTCAGTTGAAAAAATGAATATGCACAAAAATAAATTCAACAAAATATTCAAATTTTCAAGCAAATAATAGAATTTTTAATCAAAAGAGATGGATTCTAAACCGAAACTGTAAGAGCAGACTTTTCAATTTAAAAAAATTTTTAAGGAAATTTTTAAAAAATCTAAAAAATAAAAATAACATCAAAGTTCAAAAAGAACGAACTTTCAATGAAAAAATAGTTGAATTTTCTCATTGAATTCTATTATTTTCGTTCTCTTTTCAGCGAAAAAGCGAGAAAAAGGGGAAGTATCTTGAAAACAGGGGGAAAATGAAGTTTTTTAACGGCCCGCACAATTAAAAATATTAATTTTGTTTTGTAATTATGGAAAATATTAATAGAAAATATAAAACTCACTCTGGTTTGAATTCCAGCTCTCTCAGCTCGTTTTAGTCCTTCAACTCCGGGTTTATTCGAAATGACAAGTACAATTTCTGCCCCAATATGCTGTGTGGGATCTTGAGTTGTATCAATTAGTGCCTGAAGGTTCGTTCCACTGCCAGAAATTAGAACCCCAACCTTTTTCAAAGGTTTCGAGAGATTTTCAACAAGAGGAGAAACGTATCTTCTCATCTCGGATTCAAAAGCCTTTTCAAAATTGCTCACCTGGACTCTTCTATCACCTAAAAAATCGAGAAATGGAACAATGTTTTTAGCTGTAAATTTAATTTTAATAATAATATTTAATTTAATAATTTTTACACATATATTTTTAAATAATTCATTTAATTTGATCATTTAATTTCAATAATAAATTTAGAAATTTAGTTCCCAATTCTGAAATAGGGGAAGAATTTGAAAAAATATACAACAAATATATTAATTTTTAACCAAACAGATGATTTTTCAATCAAAAATATCCAGTTTCATCCAAAGAAAATAATTTTCTATCAGGAAAGTCGAATTTTCAACAAAAGATCAATTTTTTAAGTTTAAAAAAAATTATTTTGAGCTTAAAAATAAAAAGTTAAATTGTCAGTTAAAACAATTAATTTTTGATCAAGAAGATTAAGTTTTGACCAGAAAATATGAATTTCAATTGAAAAATATAAATTTACAAGCGAAAAATTGAATAGTTAAACTTTCATTCAAAAGAATTAATTTTTAAGAAAATAGTTCGATTTTCAAACAAAGAAATGGATTTTCAACAATAAAGATTAATTTTCAAAAAAAATAGTTTCTACTAAATTATAAATTTTAAACTAAAATAATGAATCTTGCACCAATTAAATTAATTTTTTATCAAATAGTTGATATTTTAACGAAATTGTTACAATTTCAATAAAACAGATACATTTTTAACCAAGAAGGATAAATTTCTAGCAGAACAGACAAATTTAAGACAAAATAATGGAATTTTTAACTAAAAAATAAAAATTTTCCATAAAAAATGGAAAAGTTAAATTTTCAATTTAAAAAAACGAACAAATTTTCAATAAAATTGTTAAATATAAACAAAAATAATTGAAATATAAAACAAAGATATAAAATAAGAAGATAGATTTACGATTTTCAAACCAAAAATGGAATACTTAACTTTTCAAATAAAAAAATTAATTTTGATTAAGAAACAAATCATTTTTTACCAAAAGTGAATTTTTCACCGAAAATATTTGTTTTTAACCGAAATGATGAATCTTCAACCAAAAAAATTATTTTTTCACCATATAGTTGAGTTTTCGATCGAAAAGATTTATTTTTAATCGACACGTTTAATTTTCTGCAAAAAAGGCGAATTTTCAACTAAAAAAGATACATTTTTGACAAAAAATGGAATAGTTATATTTTTAATTAAAAAGAAATAACTGTAAGTTTAAAAAAGTTTATTTTGAATCAAATAGTTCAGATTCCCACTAAAAAATATAAATTTTCAGCCTAAAATTGAATATTCGAATTTTTGAGTAAAAAAGATACATTTATAATTTGCAATAAAAACTGGAAGTTAAATTATTAGTTAAAAAAAACTATTGTTCACTTAAAAAAAGTAAATATTTATCAATTAAAAAGTTAAATTTCCAATCAAAAATGAACTTTCTATCAAAAAGAAAAATTTTCAACTAAAATAATGAATTTTCAATCAAATTAATTAATTTTTAACCAAATGGTTCAGATTTCCACTAAAAAATATTCAGCATAAAATGGAATAATTAAATTTTCAGATAAAACAATTAATTTTTTATCAAAAAGATTACATTTCTACCAGAAAATATGAATTTTCAATTGGAAAAGATAAATTTACAAACGAAAAATTGAATAGTTAAATTTTCACTCAGAAGAATTAATTTTCAATAAAATAGTTCAATTTTCAAACAATAAAATGGATTTTTAAGAAAAAAATATTAATTTTCAAACAAATAGTTTCTACTAAATTATAAATTTCAAACTAAAGTAATGAATCTTCCACAAATTAAATGAATTTTTTACCAAACAGTTGATATTTCAACAAAATAGTATTACAATTTCAAGAAATCAGATAAATTTTCAACCAACAAGGATATATTTCTACCAGAAAAGACAATTTTTAGACAAAATAATGGAATTTTCAACTAGAAAAAAATAAAATTTCAACAAAAAAAAAGAACAGTTAAATTATTAATTAAAAAATGGAATATAAAACAAAAAAGTAACAGAAAAAGATGGATTTAGTACGGAATCGTTAAATTTTAAATTTAAAGAACTTATTTTGAATAAAAAATAAAGAACTTTCTACCAAAGATTAATTTTTAATAGAAATGATAAATCTTACAAAAAAAACTGAATGTTTCACCAAATAGTTGAATTTTCGATCAAAAAGATTTATTTTTAAACCAGAAGTTAACTTTTTCTACCAGAAACACGAATTTTTAACAAAATACACAAATTTTTAACTACAAAATATTATTTTTCAACCGAAAATTGAATAGTTATATTTTCAGTTCAAAAAAAATTAGCTCTAAATTTGAAAAAAATCTATTTTTTTATACAATAGTTGAGATTTCCACTGAAAAATATAAATTTTCAGCTTTAAAATAAAAAGTTAAATTTTTAGTTACAGCAATTAATTTCTAACCAAGAAGATTAAATTTCTACCACAAAAGAAAGATTTTCAACCAAGCAGTGAAATATTTGAGCATAAAAATTAAATTTACAACGACAAATTTAATAGTTAAATTTTCAGTCAAAAGAATTAATTTTCACAAATTAATTATCAAACAAATAGTTAAAGTTTGCACAAAAAAAGATGGATTTTGGATTTTTAACAAAAAACGAAATAGTTTAATTTTCGGTTAAAATTTTTTTCGATAAAATAGTTCAATTTTCAACCAAAAATGAATTTTTTACTAAAAGATCAATTTTGAACTAAATTAGTGAATCTTCCACCAATTAAATTAATTTTTTATCAAATAGTTGATATTTCAACAAAATTGTTACAATTTCAATAAAACAGATAAATTTTCAACCAAGAAGGCTAAATTTCTACCAAAAAGACAAATTTAAGACAAAATAATGGAATTTTTTAATAAAAAATATAAATTTTTAAGCAAAAAAGGCACATATAAATTTCCAATAAAAAATTAGCTTTCAATAAAAAAAAATAAAAAATGTTTAACACAATATTTAAATTTTCAAAAAATAAATAGAATATAAAAAAAAGATAACTTAAATTTTCAACAACAAAAAATGGAATATAAAACAGAACGGTAAAAGAAGATGGATTTAGGATGGAATCGTTGAATTTTCAATATAAAAAACAAAGAATTTTCTATCAAAGATTAATTTTTAACTAAAATGATGAATCATTAAACAAAAAAATAAATTTTTCATGAAATAGTTGAATTTTCGATCAAAAATATTTATTTTTACATCAGAAGTTTAATTGTCTACCAGAAAAAGACGAATTTTCAACAAAATATAATAATTTCTAACTATAAAATATAAATTTTCAAACAAAAATTGAATAGTTATATTTGTAGCTAAAAAAATGAACGAATCTATTTTGCATCAAATAGTCGAGATTTCCACTAAAAAAAAAATTCAGCTTTAAAATAAATAGTTAAATTTTCAGTTAAAACAATTAATTTTTAACCAAGAAGATTTAATTTCTACCATAAAAGATAGATTTGTAGCCAAGCTATGGATTTTTTCAGAAAAAAAGATAAATTTACAACGAAAAATTGAACAGTTAAATTTTTAGTGAAAAGAATTAATTTTAAATAAAATGGTTACATTTTTAAACAAAGAAAAGGATTTTCAACAAAAAAGATCAGTTTTAAAACAAATAGTTAAATTTTTAACAACAAAAAAGATTCAATGAATTATGTTCAATTTTCAATCAAAAATGAATTTTCTGCTGAAAGATCAATTTTAAACTCAAATAATGAATCTCTAACCAGATAAATGATTTTTTTTACCAAATAGTTGAATTTTCAACAAAATAGATCAATTTATAACAACAAAACAGAGGACTTTTTAACCAAGAAGGCTCAATTTCTACCCAAAAATAATAATTTATGACAAAATAGTTGAATTTTCAACTAAAAAATCAAAAAATTTCATAAAAAATGGAAGAGTTAAATTTACAATTTAAAATAACAAACAAATTTTCAATAAAATTGTTAAATTAAAAAAAAATTGGAAAATAAAACAAAGAGATATCATAAGAAAAGGGATTTAGGATTTTAAAATGAAACATGGAATAGTTTTTAATTTTTAATAAAAGTAAATTTGATACCAAAAATATTCATTTTTTAATGAAATGATGAATCTTCAACCAAAAAACTTATTTTTTCACCATATAGTTGAGTTTTCGATATAAAAATTTATTTTTAATCGACACGTTTAATTTTCCAAAAAAAAGGCGAATTTTCAACTGAAAAAGATAAAATTTAAATAAAAAATGGAACCAAATAGCTCAGATTCCCACTCAGAAAGATAAATTTTCAGCCTAAAATTTAATATTAAAATTTTCAGTTAAATTTTTAACTAAGACGATTAAATTTCAGGGACAAAAAAGATAAATTTTCAAAGAAGTATTGGAATTTTATAATAAAAAAAAATAAATTTCTAACAAAAAATTGAATAGTTAAATTTTCAACAAAAAAAAATTTAATAAAAAGAAACAAATTTTCAAACAAATAGTTGATGTTTAATAAAAAAGATGCATTTTTAATTTTCAATCAAAAACGGAAGTTAATTTTCTAGTTGAAAAAATAAACTATTTTTCACTTTAAATAAAGTACATATTTTTCAAGAAAATAATTAAATTTTCAATCAAAAATGAACTTTCGCTAAAAAAGAAAAATTTTCAACTAAAATGATGAATTGTCAACCAAATTAATTAATTTTTGACCAAATAGTTAAGATTTTAACTAAAAAATATTCAGCTGAAAATGGAATAGTTAAATTTTCAGTTAAACTAATTATTTTTTAATAAAAATAAACAATTTAATTTGTCCAAAAAAGAATTATTTTCAACAAAACATTTTTGCCAAAATAATTGATTTTCTACATCAACAAAAAAAAACGAAATTTTAAAAAATGCATCAATTTTTAAACGAAGATAAATTTTCTACGAAAAATATTTCAACTAAAATAGTAAATCTTCAACAACAACAGATTGAATTTTTAAACAAATAATTGAGTCTTCGAGTAAAAAAATAAATTTTCAATCAAGAAGTTTAATTTTCTGCACCAAATAAATGAATTTTTAACAAAAACAAATTAATTTATCACCAAAAAGAAGATTATTCTACCACAAAACAAGGAATAGTTCAGTTTTCATTTTTTTTAAATTAATTTTTAAGAAACAAAAATAATATTGAACAAAATAATTAAATTTTCTACTATAGAAAAACGTGTTTCAAATAAAATGATGGATCATCAAAAGAAAATTTTTTAAATGTCAAGAAGATAGTTAAATTAAAACAAAAAAATTTTTTAATTCTCAACAATAGATGTAATATTTGACAATTCAAGCAAAAAATATATTAATTTTAAATTTAAATTTTACTCAGTTAATTTTTGACACAAAATTTATTTTCTACCAAGAAAAAACGGAACTTTCACAAAATGCAACAATTTTCAAAGCAATAATTAAATTTTAAACCAAATAATTAAATTTTCCGAGAAAAAGATATATTTTTAAACAAATACATAATAGTTAAATCCGTTAAAAAATTATGTTTCAATTAAAATAATAAATAAATTTCAAACAAAGAAATTACTTTACAAAAATGGCCAATCTTAAAATTAAAAGATGGGTTTTGAACGACTAAGAGATAGTAAATTTCTATAAAAAGGAAAACATGTGAATTTTCAATTAAAAAAATTAATTTTCATCAAAGTATTATTAAACAAAAAAAAAATAAATGGATTATCAAGCAAAAAGTTAAATTTTCAACAACAAAAAATTAATTTTTACAAAAAAAAGACGGATTGCGAATTAAATCAGACAAAAATCAGTTTCAAAAATAGCTTTCAATTAAAAATAAATTAATTTTCAACAAAAAAGTTAAATTTTCAACCAGAGAAATTACTTCTCATAAATGGTGAATCTTCAATTTAAAAAATGAATTGTGTACAAAGTAGTTCCACTTTCGACCAAATAGTTCAATTTTCTACCAAAATGTGAAATATTATAAATTAAAAAATTCATTTTTTATATAAAAAAAATTTCAGGCATAGTTGCCAAAAATACGAATTTTTAACAAAAAAATCATAGTTGATATTTTAACAAAAAAATTTAATTTTAAATGAAAAAAGTCGAATTTAATGAAAAAAAGACGAATATTTTAACAAAAAGCTTGGATCCTCAACTAAAAAGATTAATTTTCAACCGCTTGTATTTTTTACCAAAAAATTTGTTTCCTGACAAAACAGATAAATTTTCAAATAAATAGTTCAATTTTCAACCAAGAAGGATGTTTCAATTAATAAAGAATAAAAATTTCATTAAAAGTAGTTGAATTTTCAACAAAAATAAATGAATTTTTAACAATATGAAATTTAAACCAGGAAAGGTCAATTTTGACCTAAATAGTAGAATTTTTTACACTGAGGAATAATTTTTAGCTAAAAAGATTCATTTTCAACAAAAACTGGAATATTTAAATTTTATATAAAAATACTTTAAAAACAAAAAAATAAAATTGAAAAAAGGTAAATTTTATATAAAAATTGACGAATTTCCTACGAAAAAGTTTAATTTGAATCTGAAAATAAATTTTTTAATAAAGGTTGTTCAACTTCTCGACCAAATAGTAGACTTTTCTACAAAAATGATGATTTTTCAACAAAGAAGTTGAATTTTCTTCCAAGAAAGATATTTCAATTAATAAAGAATAAAAATTTCATTCAAAGCAGTTGAATTTTCAACTCAAAAAGACGAATTTTCAACAAAAATAAATGAATTTTTAACAAAGGAGAAAACATTTTTAGCCAGAAAGATGAATTTTTTGCAAAACAGTATAATTTCCTGCCCGAAAATATTAACTTTAAACCAGAATAGGTCAATTATCAACAAAAACTGGAATATTTAAATTTTATATAAAAATAAAAAAATTAATTTAAAAAAAAGTTAAATTTTATATTAAAAATGATGAATTTTCCACGAAAAGATGAATTTTTTAACCGTAAACATGAAGAAAGATATTTCAATTAATAAAGAATAAAAATTTCATTCAAAGCAGTTGAATTTTCAACTCAAAAAGACGAATTTTCAACAAAAATAAATGAATTTTTAACAAAGGAGAAAACATTTTTAGCCAGAAAGAAAATTTTTTTGCAAAACAGTATAATTTCCTGCCCGAAAATATTAACTTTAAACCAGAATAGGTCAATTTTCAACAAAAACTGGAATATTTAAATTTTATATAAAAATAAAAAAATAATTTAAAAAAAAGTTAAATTTTATATTAAAAATGATGAATTTTCCACGAGAAGATGAATTTTTTAACCGTAAACATGAAGAAAGATATTTCAATTAATAAAGAATGCAAATTTCATTCATAATAGTTGAATTTTCAACTAAAAAATAATAATTTTCAACAAAAAAACCTTTAATTTTTGACCAATTAAATATTAAACAAAATCATTATAAAATAAAAAAATATATATAACTTACCCTTGTGAGGAATTAAATTTCCAATTACAACGGGTTCTTCTCCCTTTAATTTATCGAGAACCGACTGCTTATTTTCTGGAGAGCAAATTATTACTGCCCCAATTCCACAGTTGAAGGTTCTCAGCATTTCTGGTTTACTGATTCCACCTTTGAAGAAAGAAATTGTTATAAATTCTTATCCTATCCAGCCATTAATTTAGTCGAATTTCTAGGATACATTTCAAATTTCAAGAAAAAAATTAATTTCTAGTCAAGAAAGATGAATTTTCAGCCATAAAAAATGAATTTTTAATCCAAAAAGACGAATTTTCAAAAAAACAATTGAATTTTTTCAATAAAATAATTAAACTTTCAAACAAAATAGTTACATTTTTTAACAAATAGTTCAAATCTAAACCAAACTGATGAATTTTTAATCAAAAAAATAATTTCTCAAAAAAAAAAGAGTAGATATTTCCAATAAAAAAAACTATTCAATTAACCCATTAAGGACCAAAGCATAATAGTACAACAAAACAATAAATAGATCGAAACTACTATTCCTTATGTTTTTGGGTGAGCTAAATTCGAATCCGTGGTCAAAATTCAAATATTTTGACTTCAAAATTAAATATGACCGTTTTTGTATACAAAAATAGTGAAAAATGTTTTATTTTTATAATTTTTTTTTTTCAGAGATAAAACGCTTTAATATCTTAAAATTTCTTCAACCATCGGTGCACAAAATTCTTAAACTTTAACAAAAAATGTTTATATATATGTTTTTTCTTCCAAAAATGGCGAACAAAATGCAAAAATGTTCCAAAAACTTTCTCAAAAACTTGAAAGTTTTATAAAAAGTTCCATGGAATAAAAATGTCTTGACATGAACCATAGGCTCTGGTACAAATTTTCCAAGAATAAAAATGTCTTAGAATTAGTCGAAGAATATTCTTGAATTTTTTCAGATTTTTTGAAAATTTTGTTTACAAATTTCAAATTTTTGATTTTTTGAAAAATCGAAATTTTTTTCTAAAAAAATCTGAAAAAATTTCATAGTATTCTATGGTTAATTTCAAGACATTTTTAATCTATGGAAATTTTTTTAAACTTTGAAGTTTTTGAAAAAAAAC
Source organism: Belonocnema kinseyi (assembly GCF_010883055.1). NCBI lineage: Eukaryota > Metazoa > Arthropoda > Insecta > Hymenoptera > Cynipidae > Belonocnema > Belonocnema kinseyi. The sequence goes on from NC_046657.1 coordinate 1,794,465, forward strand.
AACGATGATGAAAAAAAAACAGTTTTTGGGACATTTTTTCATTTTGTCCGCCATTTTGGAAGAAAAAACAAATATATAAAAATTTGCTGTTAAAGTTTAAGAATTTTGTGCACCGATGGTTGACTGAACAAAAAATTATATTAAGTAAAAGATCAAACATTTTTCACTATTTTCGTATGCAAAAACCGCCATATTTAATTTTAAAGTCAAAAGATTTTTCAATCAGTAAAGAAAAAAATGCATCCAAAATGTTGAGTTTTTATGTCAGAAAAACGATTTTTGGAAGAAGAAAAAAACGTTGAATTTACAGATTGGCCACTATTTTTAAAATTTTTGTTTCCTCTTAATCTTATATTATTTAAGAGGAATTTAAATTATATTAAAATACCGAAAATATGAAAATGCGAAACGTTAAAAATTTTTTATTTTAAGATTCCAATTTTGGAAATTGGTTCATTTAAAATTCAAAGGATTAAAATTTAAAATTTAAATTATACAATTCAATATTGAAAACTAAATTGAATCTTTCAAAGAAAAAACTTCTGAAATTCTAGAATTTAAATTGTCATTAAATAATAAAATTAAAAGTTAACATTAAAACTGACTAGACAACTTTTTTCTAAAATGAAAAATAAATTGAATTAATAAAAAAAACTTTTGAAATAAATAATAATTTTAAATGGGAAACATTAAAAATGAAAAAATTTATACTCCCGGACGTTAAAACTTCAATTATTTGAAATAAATTTAAATGGCTTAAAAATTAATAATTTTCAAATTGCTAATAATACTTTCGAAAATTTAACCATTTCAATTGCAAAATTAAAGCCTATCAAAGGAAAAAATATAAATTTCAAATAGTTTAATTTTCATTGTTTTTTGTTTTAAATTCAATTTAAAATTTTTTAATTTCAAATCTTCCTTAATAATTATTATTATTCATTTTAGGAATTTTTAAAAATAAAATTTTTTCAATTTGAAATGATTTATTTGTTCAAATCTTCAACTGAAAATCGGACAATTTTAAGATCTTACATTGAAAATTAAATATTTAGATAAAGAATACAAAACTTTAAATATTTTGAATTTTAACATACAATATTGTGAAATTTAAAATTCGAAACCTCCAAAAATCAAACTAAAAATAAATTTAAGAAAAAACTTTAGTTTCAAGGTTTCAAGGAATAAACTTCTTTTAAATTGGACATTCAAAATATAATTTTAAATTAAAATTGTCTTTTTAACTATCACAAATTACAGAATTTTAATTACTGTAAGAAATATTATAATTAAATAATTTACGTTTTCAATAGGAAAAGATCAATTTTCTAGCAAAAATGAAATAGCAAAATTTGTAGCGAAAAAATTTATTTTCAAAAAATCAAAACAAAATTTGTTAAATTTTTAACTAAAAAAATGAATGTTTAACTAGAATGATGTATTTTCAATTTTCTACAAAAAAGACAAATTTTCCACAGAATTGATGAATTTGCAACCAAAAAAGATACATATTCAACCAAAAATAGAATAGTTTAATTTTAAGTTGAAGAAAAATAGTTTTTTACCAAGTAAAATAAACTTTCAACAAAACAGATGATTTTTCATCAAAAAAAAAATTCGACGAAAAATTGAATAGTTAAATTTCTAGTCAAGAAAATTAATTTTCATTCAAAAATAAATCAATTAATTTTCAAACAAATATTGCAATTTTCAACCCAGAAGATAAATTTTTTACGAAAAAAGACCAAATTTCCACAAAATAGATGAATTTTCAAAAAAAAGATACATTTTAAACAAAACAAAAAAATAGAATAGTTTAATTTTAAATTAGAGAAAAGTAAGTTTTTACCAAATAAAATAAATTTTCAATAAATAGTTTTATTTTCATGTAAACAGTTGAATTTTCAACCAAAAAGGTTAAATTTAAAATTTAAAAATTTTAAATAGTTAAATTTTTAAACAAAGAAATGGACTTGCAATACAAAAAATTAATTATCAAACAAATAGTTGAATTTTGCACGAAAAAAAAGATGGATTTTTAACAAAAAACGAAATAGTTTAATTTTCGGTTAAAATTTTTTTCGATAAAATAGTTCAATTTTCAACCAAAAATGAATTTTTTACTAAAAGATAAATTTTGAACTAAATTAGTGAATCTTCCACCAATTAAATTAATTTTTTATCAAATAGTTTCCAAACTATTAAACTATTAAACTATGGAAAGAAAAATAATTTTTTTAGTTTAAATTTTATTTTTCATTGTAGAAAAATCATTTGTTTGGTTGAAAATTGAACTATTTCGTTGAAAATTTATTTTGTCTGCTTAAAATAAACGAATAGGTTTAAAAAAAAAAACAAAATGCGACAACAAATTAAATAGTTAAATATTTAGTTAAAAAAAATTAATTAAAAAAAAAATTAATTTGTAATCAAACAGTTAAATTTTGAACCCAGAAGATGAATTTCCTACGAAAAAAGAGAAATTTTCAATAAAATAGATGAATTGAAAACTTCAAAATATAATTTTAAAAAAAGAAGCATAGATTAATTTTAAGTTAGAGAAATAAGTGTTTTACCAAATAAAATGAATATTTAATACATAAATAGTTCCATTTTTATGTAAACAGTTGAATTTTCGACCAAAAATATTTAAAAAATTTTTAAATTAAAAAAAAAAATTAAACCCAGAAATTGAATTTTCTACCAAAAAGTGAAATTTTCAACAAAATAGATGAATATTCAACTAAAAAAGATACATTTCAAAAACCCCCCCAAAAAAATAGAATAGTTTAATTTTAAGTTAGAAGAAAATATTTTTTTTACCAAATCAAGTAAAATTTTAATAAAATAGTTCAATTTTCAACAAAACAGATTAATTACAAAGAAAATCGACGAAAAATAGAATAGTTACATTTTTAGCTAAAAAAATTAATTTTCAGTCAAAAAGAAATTAATTAATTTTTAACCAAATAGTTGAATTTTCAACGCAGAAATTGAATTTACTATCGAAAAATGCCAATTTTACACAAAATAGATGAATTTGGAATTAGAAAATATAATTTTTTAACAAAAAATGGAATAGTTTAATTTTAAGTTAGAGAAATAAGTGTTTTACCAAATAAAATAAATTTTCAATACAAAAATAGTTCAATTTTCAACAAAACGAATTAATTTCCGACCAAAAATATAAAATGTCTATAAGAAAAAAAAACCAAAGTCGACGAAAAATTAAATAGTTAATTATTTAGTTAAAAAAAAATTAATTAATTTTTTTTTTAAATTTGAATTTTCAACCCAGAAGATGAATTTTCTATAAAAAAAAGAAAAAATTTCAGCTAAAAAGATGAATTGTTAACTAAAAAAGATACATTTTCAACAACAACAAAATAGAATAGTTTAATTTTATGTTAGAGAAATAAATGTTTTAGAAAAAAAATTATCAAAACATAAATAGTTCAATTTTCAACAAAACAGATGAATTTTCGACCAAAAATATTAAATGTCTATAAGAAAAAACCAAATTCGACGAAAAATCGAATAGTTAAATTTTTAGTTAAAAAAATTAATTTTCAAACAAAAAGAAATAAATTAAATTTTAACCAAATAGTTAAATTTTTAACCCAGAAGATAAATTTTTTACCAAAAAGACAAATTTGCCCAACTAGTTGAATTTTCAACTAAAAAATATACATTTTCAACAACAAAAATAGAATAGTTTAATTTTAAGTTGAAGAAAAAAATTTTTTTTACCAAATAAATTAAATTTTCAATAAATAGTTTAATTTTCATGTATAAAGTTGAATTTTCAAACACAAAGATTAAATTTCTATAAGAAAAAAACCAAATGCGACAAGAAATTGAATAGTTAAATTTTTAGTTAAAAAAAATTAATTTAAACAAAAATTAATTAATTTTTTACCAAATATTTGAATTTTAAACCAAGAAATTGAATTTTTTACCGAAAAATGCCAATTTTTTACAAAATAGATGAATTTTCAACTAAAAAAGATACATTTTCAAAAATAAAATGGAATAATTTAATTTTAAGTTTGAGAAAAATAGGTTTTTGCCAAATAAAATAAAGTTTTAATAAAATAGTTCAATTTTCAACAAACCAGATTAATTACAAAAAAAGTCGACGAAAAATAAAAGTAATTTTTTTGTTAAAAAGATTAAGTTTCAGTCAAAAAGAAATTAATTAATTTTTAACCAAATAGTTGAATTTTCAACGCAGAAATTGAATTTTCTACCAAAAAATACCAATTTTCCACAAAACAGATGAATTTGCAACTATAAAATACGATTTTTTAACAAAAAATAGAATAATTTAATTTTAAGTTATAGAAAAATAGTTTTTTACCAAATAAAATAAATTTTCAATAAATAGTTTAATTTTCATGTAAACAGTTGAATTTTCAAACAAAATATTAAATTTCTATAAGAAAAAAAACCAAATGCGACGAAAAATTGAATAGTCAAAATTTTTTTAAATTTTAAATTAATTTTTAAACAAATAGTTGAATTTCCAACCCAGAAGATAAATTTTCTACAAAAAACAAAGAATAGTTTAATTTTATGTTAGAAAAAAATAGTTTTTTACCAAATAAAATAAATTTTAAATAAATAGTTTAATTTTCATGTAAGCAGTTGAATTTTCAAACAAAAGGATTAAATTTCTATAAGAAAAAAGCCAAATGCGACGAAAAATTGAATAGTCAAATTTTTTATTTTAAATTAATTTTTAAACAAATAGTTGAATTTTCAACCCAGAAGTTGAATTTTCTACAAAAAAAAAGAAAAATTTTTAGTTAAGAAAATGAATTATTAAATAACAAAGATAAATTTTTAACAAAACATAGAATAGTTTAATTTTAAGTTAGAAAATCTGGGAAAATCCAACCAAATTCTTTAAAATCCCATGAAATTTTTTAGATCTCTTGAAATCCTTTAGGATCCGTTAAAATCCCTTTAAAAACATCATTTGGAAATAGTAAAAATCCCTCTAAATAATTATATATCATTTGAAATCCCATATTTTAATAAAATAAAATTATTTCAAATACTCTCTAATTCCTTGAAATACCTTTAAATCCCTCAAAGTATTTAAAATTACTAACAATATCTTGAATTTAATTTAATTTATGTTCCAAACTTTTTTCAAAATTCCTTAAAATCCGATGAAATCTTACAAAATTCTTTTGAAATGCTTTACAATTTTTTTTTAATATCTTCAATTTCTTTTAAATTTATTCTTTTAAATTAAATTTAATTTACTTTCCAAAATTCTCTAAAAAGACTTTCAAGTATTTTGAAAATATACAGAATTTATTGAAATCTCTTGAAGTATTAAAAATATTTTCCAAATCTGTAATTTCTTAATTTTTTGCAAATATTTTTTCAATATTTTAACATTATCTTATTTTAAAGATTTTATAAAATGATTTTTTTTTTTGAAACTATGAATAAATTAGAAGAACTTCATTATAGAAAAAATATTATACTATTATTATTAATAATAAATAAATTATTTAATTTCCTCACTCAACACTAACCAGCAATTGCGAGCCAACCAAAAACGGGCGGAATTTTCCACTGAGTCGCGTCCAAATGAACACTAAATCCATCCGGCAAAACCCTCGGAATATTTTCTGTTAATCCTCCGCCAGTTATGTGAGCGAATCCTTTCACTAAATTCGTCCTGAGAGCAGGAAGAACTCCTTTGGTGTAAATTTTTGTTGGCTTGAGCAGCTCCTCGCCTGAACAAAATTTAATTCAATTTAACAAAGATTCTTTTATTAACAGGGTGGCCGTTTTAATCGAAGAAAAAAATTCCCGGTCATTTCCCGATTTTTTTCCCGGTTCGCAAACATTTTTCACGGTCAATGAAATTTAAAAAATCAAACTATTCTAAATATTTTCTCATAGAAAGTAATAAACAATAAACGACAAATTAAAGCATTCAAAGTGGAGCCCTTGAATTCCAAACTTTTAAAATTAAAGTTTAAAAGTTTTTCGATTCAAAAATTGTGTATTCAAATCACTTTTCAATTAAATAATGTTAAATGAAATGCAAATTAATTAGAAAATTTAGAACTTTTATCAATTATAGAGTTCAAAATTATATTATTTAAATAATTTTAAGCTAGACACATTAAAAATTGAAAAATAATTTTTTAATTTAACAGTTCTTAAATTATTTTTATTTTATATAGTCTAGGCATCCTTTAAAACCTTTAAAATTTTATTTCGAAATTTTGAGAAATATAGAAGTGGTTCTAAATTTTCCAAATTGAGAAAAAAATTTTATTTGAATTTATAAATAATAATAGAACACTTATTATTTGTAAAAATATTAAAATAATTTTAAGAGATATTTAGAAGTTTTAAAAAGATTCAAATTAAATTTAGAACTTGAAATAATTTCAAATACTTACAGCCGAATTTAAAATAAAATGTAGATTTTTGCAGATTTCAAACAAAAAATTTAGAATTTTTCACTTTGCAGGGTTTTCTACAAATAATACTTGTTCAATTGTTATTTGTGCGTCAAAATTTAACAATTTCACTTATAAATTAAACACTTTTTCAATAGAAAAATTAAAATTGTAACGCTAAAAGTTTAAAAGTTCTTCGAAAATCTACAGATTCAAAGCTTTCTATGTCAAACAATTCAGTTTTAAATTTGGTGATAAAAATTAAATAATTTAGACTCACAATATTTATAGTTTAATAAAAACCTTTAATTATGACTATATTATTATGAATTTATTTTCAATTCGAAAATAGTAAAACCCACGTTTACATTTTTAAATTACTAAAAAAATTAATATAAATAATATATTAATACATTTATTTATTAAATTTAATATAAGAAATAATATAAAGGAAGACCTGAAACTCTCAATTAAAAATATATATATATATTGATAAATCATGAAAATTTTTATTTAAAAATAAAATTATCGGAATAAATGATATATTAATTTCAATTCACAATATGGAAATTCGAACATCTTGAACGGATCTAGAATTCTTTGGTAAAATCAATTATTGTTCAGATTTCTATACTTAGAGTACAGATCCATTTTAAAAATAATTTATCTATTTATATTTACAGTTGATAAAATAAAACTGTTTTTTATTTTTAAAAATCAAATTCAAATGATTTTAATTTTTAATTGTTTAAATTCTCAAAACTGCAATTTAATTATTTTAAAAACTGTTAAAATCGAACTTGGGCAGAATTTTCTTCTGAAAATTCGTAAAATTCCCGGTTTCCCTGTCCGGCGACCACCCTGTTTTTTATTTTTAAGATCTTTGATTTTAAAAATTTATAATCTAATGATATAATAATTTATAAAAACCACAATTTAACAAATTATTTAAAAAATGGTTGACATTAAAGTGGGACAAAATTTTTATTCTAAAAATTTTATAAAATTTTCGGTCAAAAAATAAATTCACTGTCATTTCCCGGTTTTCCAGGTTTCCCGGTCCAGCGGCCACCCTGATTAATTTATAATACCTTCCTTTCCTTTCTTTAAAAAAAACATCTACAAAGTGGAACCACTGTTTTAAAAATTCCTTTTTTTGTTGTTGATGATTCTTTATTTTAGTTGAAATTTTTTTTTCAAAATTTAATTATTTTGTTAACATTGTTTTAATTTTTTTTACTGAAATTAAAATTATTCCTTGTTTGGTTGAACATAAATCTTCTTCGATTGAAAATTAAACTCTTTTTTTGAAGTTTCTGGATTTTGTTGAAACTTTGTCTTTTGTGGTAGAATATTGATCTTCTTAGTGGATAATGCACCTTTTTGTTCAAAAATTCAATTATTAGATTAAAAATTCGATTAAAAATCAAAATATTTTATAGAAAATTCATTTTTTTTAAACTGTTCTTTTTTAGCAAAAAAATAGTTGGTTTTTGTACTGAAAACCATTTTCAAATGTTTGATTGGAAATTCAACTGTTACGTTAATTCAACTTATTTCTCTGACTGAAAATTAAACTATTTTATTTTTTGTATGAAACTGAAATTTTTTAGTTGAAAATTGATCTATTTTGTTAAAAATTTATCCTTTTCTGATAAAATATTGACCTTTTTGGTCAAAAATTCAACTATAAGTTAAAAATTCTATCAAGAATTAAAATATTTGGTTACAAATTCATGTATTCTGTTCAAAATGACTTTTTTTGGAAGAAAATTAATGTTTTTAGTTCAAATTTAATTTCTTGATTGACAATCATTTATTTCTTAATAAAAATTAATGTTTCTAATTAAAAATGTAACTATTCAATTTTTCGAGGAAATGTTTTTTATTAACATTTAATCTTTTTAGTTCAACATTCATCTGTTTAGTTAAAAATTCAACTATTTATTGAAAATTTATTTTATTTGGTAAAAAAATATTTTTCTCTAATAACTTAAAATTAAACTATTCTTTTTTTTGTTAAAAATGTATCTTTTTTAGTTGAAAGTTCATATATTTTGTAGAAAATGAACCTTTTTAGGTGAAAATTCTACTATTTGGTTAAAAATTTTATTAAAAATTAAAATATTTTGTTGTCAATTCATGTATTTTGTTCAAAATTATTCTTGCTGGAAAGAAAAATAATTTTTTTAGTTTAAATTTCATTTTTCATTGTAGAAAAATCATTTGTTTGGTTGAAAATTGAACTATTTCGTTGAAAATTTATTTTGTCTGCTTAAAATCTAATTTCTCTGACTTAAAATTAAACTAATCGCTATTTATTGTTAAAAAATCTATTTTGTAATTGCAAATTCATCTATTTTGTGGAAAATTGGGATTTTGTTTTTGGTGGAAAATTAATCTTCTGGATTAAAAATTCAGCTATTTTTGTAAGCACTCATTTATTTCTTTTTGATTTAAAATTAATTTTTTTAGCTAAAAATTTAAATATTCTATTTTTCGTCGACTTTTTTTTATAATTAATATGTTTTGTTGAAAATTTAACTATTTTATTGAAACTTTATTTTATTTGGTAAAAATCTATTTTTCTCAAGCTTAAAATTAAATTATTCTATTTTATTTTTGAAAATGTATCTTTTTTAGTTGAAAATTCATCTATTTTGTAGAAAATTGATCTTTTTTGTTAGAATTAAAAAAAAATATTTCTTTAACTTAAAAGTAAACTATTCTATTTTTTATCGAAAATGTATCTTTTTTTCTTTCAAAATTTATCAATTTTTTAGAAAATTTGTTTGTTTTTTTTTGGTAGAAAATTAACCTTTTTAGTTGGAAATTCACAAATTTGGTTAAATTTTTTTTATGATTGAAAAGTAATTTTTTCAACTAGAAATAAAACTTATTCCTGTATATTTAAAATTAAAATATTTTATTTTTTTGTTGAAAATGGATATTTTTTAATTGAAAATTCATCTATTTTGTTAAGAATTGACCTTTTTCTCGTAAAAAATTGACTTTTTTGGTTAGAAATTCAACTATAATTTGAAAATCGTATTAAAAATTAAAATCTTTGGTTGAAAATTCATGTATTCTGTTCAAAATAACTTTTCTTGAAAGAAAATTAACATTTTTAGTACAAATTTCATTTTTTGGTATAAAATCATTTGTTTTTTTTAATGAAAATTAATGTTTTTTTTTATTTAAAATTTAATTGTTCAATGTTTCGACGAAATTCTTTTTGTAGATATTTAATCTTTTTAGTTGAACATTCATCTTTTTGGTTAAAAACTAAACAATATCATTGAATTTTTTTAAATTGTTTAATAACTTCTTTCTTTAACTGAAAATTAAACTATTGTTTTTTTTTTTAAATGATGTTTTTTGGTTGAAAATTCATCTATTTTGTTAAAAATTTATCTTTTTCTGGTAAAAAATTGACTTTTTTGGTTAAAAAATCAACTACAAGTTGAAAATTCTATTAAATATTAAAACATTTGGTTGAAAATTCATGTATTCTGTTCAAAATGATTTTTTTGGGAAGAAAATTAACATTTTTAGTTGAAATTTCATTTTTTTGTTAAAAATAATTTATTTTTTAATGAAAAATAATTTTTTTAACTAAAAATTTAACTATTCAATTTTTTGACGAAATTCTTTTTATAGACCTTTAATCTTTTCAGTTGAACATTTATCTGTTTCGTTACAAATTCAACTATTTCATGGCAATTTTTTTTTGTTCTGTAACTAAAAATTAAACTATTTTATTTTTGGTTGAAACTTTATATTTTTTAGTTGAAAATTCATCTATTTTGTTAAAAATTGATCCTATTCTGATAAAATATTGACTTTTCTGGTTAAAAATTCAACTATAAGTTGAAAATTCTATTAAAAATTTAAATATTTGGTTGAAAATTAATTGTGTTCAAAATCATTCTTTTTGAGAAGAAAATTAATCTTGTTAGTTCAAATTTCATTTTTTGGTAGAAAACCATTAATTTGTTAATGAAAACTAATTTTTCAAAATTTCTCTAAATTAAAATTAAAATATTCATTCAAAATTGAAGTCAACTGTTGGTTTAAAAATTATGCTTTTTGCTGAAAATTGAACAATCGTTTTTAGACCAAAAAATCACCTATTTGATTATAAATTTAGCAATTTTGATGAAAATTCATCCCTTTTTTGGTGAAAAATCCATTGAATATTCAACTGATTGTTTGAAAATTACCTTTATTGTTGAATTTTTTTTTTGGTAATTCAGTAAATTAGTAGAAAATCCAACGACTTAGTAGAAAATTATATTGTTTTATACAAAACTCGCTTTTATAAATTAAGACTTCTTTTTTTAATGAAAATATATTTATTTCATTTTTGTTTTAAAAGTACTTTTTAAGAATACTGAAAACCATTTTCAAATGTTTGATTGGAAATTTAACTGTTACGTTAATTCAACTTATTTCTCTGACTGAAAATTAAACTATTTTATTTTTTGTATGAAACTGAAATTTTTTAGTTGGAAATTGATCTATTTTGTTAAAAATTTATCCTTTTCTGATAAAATATTGACCTTTTTGGTCAAAAATTCAACTATAAGTTAAAAATTCTATTAAGAATTAAAATATTTGGTTACAAATTCATGTATTCTGTTCAAAATGACTTTTTTTTGGAAGAAAATTAATCTTTTTAGTTCAAATTTAATTTCTTGATTGACAATCATTTATTTCTTAATAAAAATTAATGTTTCTAACTAAAAATGTAACTATTCAATTTTTTGAGGAAATTTTTTTTGTATACATGTAATCTTTTTAGTTGAACATTCAGCTGTTTGGTTGAAAATTGATATTTTTCAGTTGAAAATTCATCCACTTTGTTTAAAATATATGTTTTTCTGGTAAAAAATTGACCTTTTTCGTTAAAAATTCAACTATTAGGTTGAAAATTGTATTAAAAATTGAATTATTTGTTTGAAAATTCATCTATTTTGTTAAAAATAATTCTTTTTGAAAAGAAAAAAAACCTCTTTAGTTGAAATTTTATATTTTGGTTGAAAATCATGCATGTTTTTAATAGAAATGAATATTTTTAACTAAAAGTTTAACTATTTAATTTGTTCTTCGAACTTTTTTTTATACACATTTAACCTTTTTGGTTGAAAATTCGTATGTTTCGTTGAAAATGTAACTATTTCCTTGAAAATTGATTTTATTTGATTACAAAATTATTGCTCTGACCAAATATTAAAATATTCTATTTTTTTAATGTATTATTTTTGGTACAGTATTAATATTTTTGGTTGTAAATTCAACTATTAAGTTTGTAATTTAAAAAAATTAAGATATTTGTTTGAAAATTAATTTCTTTAATTAGAAAATTAACCATTTCTTTTTTCTTCAAATTTTGTTTTTAATAGATGTTTATTATTTTTGATTGAATATTTATCTGTTTGGTTGTAAATTTAACTATTTCAATGAAAATTTATTTTATTTAGTTAAAAACTTCTTTCTTTAAATTAAAAATAAACTATTCGTTCAAATTTGAACTCAACTATTTGTTTACAAATGATCATTTTTGTTGAAAATGTAACAATTTTTTTAGACTAAAAATTGACCTATTTGGTAACAAATTTAGGCATTTTATTGAAAATGAATCTTTGGAAAAAAAATCAATTGAATATTCAACTGAATATTTAAAAATTAGCCTTTTTGTTGAAAATTTATATTTTTGAGAAAGTTTAACAAATTGGTAGAAAATGATATTGTTCTATACAAAAATTCGCTTTTATAAATTAAAAAATATTTTTAATGAAACTTTATTTACCTCATTTTTAGTTAAAAATTTACCTTTTTAAGAATAAAAAATCCAACTATTTGGTCAAAATAATTATATTTTTTATTGAAAAATAATCTTCTTAAGTTTGAAATTCAACTCCTTTGTTGAAAGTTGAACTACTTTCTTAACAATTAATTTATTTAAAATTCAAATTGGGGGTAAAGCTTAATTTTTTCCTAACTAAAAATTAATTTACTTCATTCAAAATTAACTTTTTTGTTGAAAATTCATATCTTCGGGTTATAAATTAAATTGTTTTGTAGAAATTCAATTTTTTATTTGAAACTTTAACTATTCCATTTTTTATTAAAAATTGATTATCTTTTAGCTTAGAAACTCAACTATTTGGTTTGAAATTTATTTTTATTGATACAAAAATAATCTCGGTCGAAAATTTAACTTTTCAGTTAAGAATTTATCAATTTTGTTGAAATTTTTGTTCTGTTTGGTTAAAAGCTAATTTTTTTAACTCAAGATATAAATTTTAGATTAAAAATTAATTTTTCCGTAAAAATTTCATATTTTTAGTTTAAAAATTCAACTGTTTTGTATAGAAAATTTGTCTTTTTAGCTTTAAAATTCCACATTTTGATTCCAAATTTATGCATTTTGTTGAAAATTCGTATATGATAGTGGAAAATTAATCTTCCTGGTTAAAAATCCATCTTTTTTACTTGAAAATTTTACATTTTAAATGATTTTTTTTTCTTTATTGACAGAACATTTTTTGTTTGTTCAGGATTAATGTATTTTGTTGTAAAATTTTTCTGTTTTTGTTTCAATTCAACTGTTTTTAATTTTAAGTAAAAATCTTTCTTAGCATTTTCAAACAAAAAAGTTAGTTATTCCAACAAAATAGATGAATTTTTAACCAAATGGCGGAATTTTCAACAACAACAAAATTCTTTTCTTACCAAAAAGATGAATTTTCAACAAAAATAGACGAATTTTCAACAAAACAGATGAATTTTTAACCAAATAGTTGAATTTTCATGCCAAAGTGGTGGTTTTTTTTTTGAGTCAGTTAAATTTTCAACAAAAAAATATGACTTTGCCAACATAAAAGAGGTATTTTTAATTCAGTAAGATGAATTTTCTTTCTAAAAAAGACGAATATACAACAAAAAAGTTACATTTTCTACGAAGAAAGATGAATTTTTAATAAAATATTTAGATTTTAAATCAACTAATCGAATTTTTAAACAAAAATAATAAAGTTTGAACGAAAAAGATCAATTTTAATAAAAAAAGAGATGATTTTTCCTCAATGAAATTAACTTTTTTGTTAACAATAATATTTTTTAACTGAAAATTAACTATTTTGTTGAAAATTTAACTGTTTGGTAGATAATTCAACTGTTTTGTAAAAGGAATTTAAATGTAAAAAATGTAACTATTTCATTTTGGTTTGAAAATTGATATTTTTGAATGAAAGTTGATCTTTTCTAGCGGAAAATTAATCATTTTTGTTTAAAAAAACAACTGTTTGGTTGAAAATAATTTTGCTTTGGTAGAAAAAAATCAAATTTAAAGAAAAGTTATATTTTTCAGGTTTTCTAATTTAAGTGTTTCGTAGAAAAAAATTAAAATGAATAGAAAATTAATCTTTTGGTTTAAAAATTCAACTATTTAATTAAAATTGTATTTATTTTGTTGAAAATTCGTCTTTTATGATAAAAAGTTAATCCTCTCGGTTGAAAATTTAACTATTTTGTAGAAAGAACAACTTTTCTCTATTTATTAAAAATTTTTTTTAGAAAACCACATTTTTTATTTGACAATTGAACTGTTTCGTAAATAAAACATTAATATGTAAAAAATGTAACTACTTCATTTTAGTTTGAAAATTGGTATTTTTTAATGAAAATTGATCTTTTCTAGTTGAAAATTCATCCTTTTTGTTAGAAAAACGATTGTTTGTTTGAAAATAATTCTGCTTTGGTTGAGAATTCAACTTTTTGGTGAGAAATTAAAATACTTATTTAAAAATTTAACTAATTTGATAGAAAATTAAATTTGAAGAAAAAGAATATTTTTCAGGGTTGCTAATTCCACTGTTTTGTAGAAAAAATTTACATTGATAGAAAATTAAACTTTTTGGTTGAAAATTCAACTAATTGGTTAAAAATTAAACTGCATTGTTAAAAATTCATGTTTTTATTTGCAAATTTAGCTATTTCATAAAAAAATTTATTTATTTTGTTGTTAATTCTTATTTTTTGTTTTAAAAAAATTAATCATGCTTGTGGAAAATTCGTCTGTTTAGTCAAAAATTGAAATAATTTATTGAAAATTAATTTTTTTTAACTGAAAAGCTAACTAATTTTTGGTTTAAACTTGATCTTTTTTAGTTAAAAATTAAACTATTTGATTGAAAAATTCGTTCTTTTTGCAGAAATTTTGTTGAAACTACATTCTTTTTTTCAGTATTTCAGTATATTGATAAAAACTCATCTCTTTCGATGGAAAATTAGTCTTTGTGATTAAAAATTCATCCTACTTGTATTAAACTTAAACGATTGTTTAAAAAAAATATTTTTTGTTGATAGAAGATTTATCATTTTAGTTGAAAATTCAACTGTTTTGTAGAAAATTCGTCTTCTTGACTTTAAGATTCAAGAATTTAGTAAAAACTTAAATTACCTGATTAAAACTGAACTTTTTTTGGTGAAAAATTCATATTTTTGGTTGGAAATTCAACTAATTGAGTTAAATATTAAACAATTTAAGTGAAAATATAGCTTCATTGTAGAAAATTTAATGTTGGTAGAAAATTAACATTTTTGGGATGAAAATTTAACTATTTTGTAAATCATTCCTCTTGCTGGCTTCAAATTTCAACAATTTGGTAGAAAATTAAACAATCTAGTTTAAAAATAACTTTTTTGTTAAAAAATCATGTTTTTAGTGGAAAACCCTACTAGTTGGTAAAAATTAAAACTATTTGTATAAAAATTAAACTACATGGTTCAAAATAAAATATTTTCTTAAAAATACATATTTTGGCATAAAATGCAACTATTAGGTTAAAAATTAAACATTTTTTTATGAAAATATATTTTTTTTTGTATAAAACTACATTTTTGTTAAAAACCAAAAATTTTCGGGTTAAAAATTCAACTATTTTGTAGATCATTCCTTTTTTCGGCTTCAAAATTCAACCATTTGGTATAAAATTAAACAGTTTAGTTGAAAATTCTATTATTTGTTTAAAACTAAAACAATTTTTACGGAAATTTAACTGTTTGGTAGAAAATTAACTTTTTTTGTAAAAAATTATATTTTCGGTTTGAATAGTTTCAAAATAATAAAAAAAAACCTTCTTACGATTCCTGGAAAAATTTTGAAAAAAATAATTTTTTGCGTAATTACAAGAGTATATTTAAAAAGTAATTTAAACAATTTTTTATGCATAAATAATAATTTAAGACTCCAATTTAAAGTTTAATTTAAGAACTGCTAATTTCAAAACAAATTTTAATCTTTCAATTTCTAAAGTTGCTACCTCAAATATGCTTAAAATTTATCTAATTTTGGCAAATTTACACATTTTTCGTTTTTTATTTAAAACGGAAAATTTTTCTTACCTAAAATATCAGCTATTACATTTTTTTTTTTAATTTTGAGAAATATTTTTCAACGAAAAATAAAGAAATAGTGGAATTAGCGGATAATTATGCGAAAATTGTGTCTTTCGCGTATTTTTTTTTATAAACTAGTAAAAAAAATAGTTCTATGTTGGAAAAAAATGTTGAAGTCTTTATATTGTAAAGAGTATAAAATTTTTTTAAATCTTACCAAATGATTTATTGGAATTTGAAAAAGGGGCCGGATCAGAGTAACTTTTATTTGCGAGTTTCAGCGTTTTTCTGACTAAACTGAAACCATTGCTGTGAACTCCACTGGAAGGAAGACCAATTACAACATCGTTGATTTTCATTTCGCTTTTTCGTGGCAATAAATTATTTCTTTCGACCGCACCCACCGCGAATCCGGCCAAATCATATTCTCCTTCGGCGTACATTTCCGGCATCTCGGCCGTTTCTCCTCCAACCTATTAAAATCAAAATGAATTTCGAAATTTTTGAAACCTGCGAAAATCAAATTTCAGGGTCGCCGGTTGGCCATTTTAATAAAAGAAAAAATTCCCGACTCGCAAACATTTTCCACTGTCAATTAAATTTAAAAAATGACATATTTTTATCAAATGAACACTTTTTTAATTAAAGTTAAATTCTTTTTATTTCAAATAGTTTACAAATCCTTTAAAAGTTTTAGAACTTTAATTACAATTTTGAAAATCTACCTATTGTTTTAGATTTTTTTAAAATTATTTATTCAAAATTTTATCAATTTGCGAGTAATTTTAAGAGATATTGAGAAATTTCGAATCAATTTTAAAATTATTTTTTTTAATTCAAAAAATAGTGCAGAAGATTTTTTTAAAAGTTTAAAAATTTTACAAGATTGAAAAATTTGAAAAAAAATTCGATAAAGTTTAAGAAATAGTTGAAGAAATTTAGAAATAGTAAAAAAATAATTTAAAATTTTGACAGATTTCTTTTTTTTTTAATGTACATTTTTAGAGATTTCGACAAAGAATATAAAAGATTTTAAAATAAATTTTGCAATTTCACACAATTAGAATATTTTTGAAAAAAAAATTCGAGTAACTTTAGGAGATTGTTAGAAATTTTTAAACAAATCAAAAATATTTTTTTTTCAATTCGCGAATAAGCTTACGGGATATTTAGAAATTTTGAAACAATTTAAAACTATTTTAATTTTTTCTTAAATCATTTAGAAGATTAAAAAAAAAAGTTTTACAATTTTGGAAGATTTAAAAATTTTAGAAGAAATTGGGTTTAAGAGATATTTAGAGAAATTTAGAAACAATTTAAAAAAAAATAAAAATTTGAAAAGCTTTCAATTTTTTTCAATTTACATTTTTTTTAATTTCGATAAAGAATTTAGAAGATTTTAAAAGAAATTTTGTAATTTTGCAAGATTAAAACATTCTAGACAAAAAATTTGAGTAACTTTATGGATATTTTTACAAGTTTTGAAACAATTTAACTATAATTTAATTTTTTTTCAATTCACGAATAAGTCTACGGGGTATATAGAAATTTTGAAACAATTTAAAACTAATTTTATTTTTTTTTTTAAATTTAGAAAATTTTAAAAAAAAGTTTTTCAATTTTGCAAGATCTCAAAATTTTAGAATCAATTCGGTTAAAGAGATAATCAGAAAAATTTAGAAACACTTTTTAAAAAATTAAAAATTGAAAACATTTCAAAATTTTTCACTTTACATTTTTAAAGATTTCGATAAAAAGTGTAGAAGATTTTAAAAGAAATTTTGTAATTTTGCAAAATTAAAACATTCTAGACAACAAATTTGAGTAACTTTATGGAGATTTTTACAAATTTTGAAACAATTTAATTAAAATTTAATTTTTTTTCAATTCACGAATAAGTAGAGAATATTTAGAAATTTTAAAACAATTTAATATTGAATAAATTTTTCTCTTTAATTTCGAAAAAGATCGTAAAGATTTCAATATTTTAAATTTACTTGTTCAAAGCGTTCGGTAAAGAATGTAGAAGGTTTTCAAGAAAAGCTATGCAATTTTGCAAAATTACAAAATTTTAGAAAAAGATTCGAGTCATTTTATGACATATTTCGAAATTTTAAAACAATTCAAAAATTCAAATTACAAACTTTTAAATAGAATTTGAGAAAGTTGAAGAGATTTTTAAAAGAACTGAAAACTTACAAAAAAAAATGAAACCTAAAGAGATTTCAACAAATTTAAAAAAGTAAGAAGCTTTTCAAGGAATTTGAAACTCTTCAAGAAAAAATAATTTTTTTTTAGGATTCATGATAAAATTTCAAATAATTTGTGATTTTCCAAAAATAAATATGAAGAGAAAACTGAAATAAATTTCAAACGTTTCCAACAATTTCGAAAAAGAATGTTACAGACTTTATAAGAAAGTTTTGCAATTTTGGAAGATTAAAACATTTCAGTCAAAATTCGAGTTAGTTAAGGAGATATTTAGAATTATTGAAAAATTAAAAAAAAAATTTCAAATCACCGTTTCCTAAACTTTCGATAAAGAACGTAAAAGGTTTTAAAAAAAAGTTCAACAATTTATTAGAAAAAATTCGATGAAGGTAAGGAGATGCTTAGAAAAATTTGGAAACAAATGAAAAATAATTTTAAAATTGTACTGCTTACTATTTTTGTTTAAATTTACATTTTTTTAAATTTGGAAAAAGAAGCTTTTTAAGAATTTTAAAAGTTATTATTTGAAAAAATTAATTCTGAACCGAAAAAAAAAATTTGCAACAAAATAGTTGAATTTTCAAACAGAAAAGATCAATTTTCAAGCTAAAAAGAAAAAGTTACATTTTTAGTTAAAAATAATTAATTTTCAACTAAAAAAAAAAACGAATATTCAAGAAAATAGTGAAATTTTCAAACAAAATATCTAAATTTTCAACTTGTAAAGGCATAGTTAAATTTTCAAATAAAAAAAAGGACTTTTAATAACAACAAAATTACCAGACAAGGCGGTAAAAAAATAAATTTTTAGAAAAATAATTGAACTTTTAGTCGAGTAGTTGAATTTTTTAACGAAAAAGATTTAAATTTGTGGATTTTTTAAATGTTTTGAATGTTTCAACAAATTATTACAAGAAAATAATTTTCCAATAAAAAGATTAACTTTTGAACCAAAAATGAAATAATTATATTTTCAGTTACAAAAATTAGTTTTTAAGTAAAAAGAGAAATTTTTAACAAGAATGATTATTTTTTTTCCTGAAAATACAACAAAAGACGATTTTTCGATAAAATATTTAAATTTTTAACCGAATTTTTGAATTTTAAAGAATTGATAACTAAAAATGGTAAATTTTCAATCAAAAAGTAAAATTTTTACAATTTTTTTTTCTTACCAAGGCGCACCCAGCTTGCTTGCATCCCTCGACAATTCCTCTGACGACATCTGCTGCTTTTCCAACGTCCAATTTTCCACATGCAAAATAATCAAGGAAAAATAAGGGCTCGGCACCATGAGCAAGGACATCATTTACGCACATTGCGACCAAATCGATGCCAACAGTTTCGTGTTTGTTGCACTCAATTGCTATCTATTAATTAAAATATTTCAATTTATTTATTTATTTATCCAGTCAAATAACGAATCGTAAGATAATTCAACTGTTAATTAATAAAATACCTAGACAATTTTTCAAAGAAAATTAATTTTTAATAGCAAAAATAAATAAATTTTCAAACAATATAATTAAATTATCAATCAACGAGATGAATTTTTCATCAAAAAGATTAGTGTTCTACCAAAAAAGATTTTTTAACTCAATACTTAGAACGTGTAAGTAAAAAGAATAAGTTTTCCACCAAACATGAAATTGTTTGATTTTCAGTTTTAAAAAAATATTTTTGAACAAATTATTTATTTATACAGTCAATTAACGAATATTAAGAATAATAAAATATTAAAGAATAAAATATATTTAAAAATTTGTTATAAAGACGAATTTTCAACAAAATGGTTTAATTTTCTATCAAACTGTTGAATTTTAGTTAAAAAATTAATGCTTAATAGAAAAAAAATAAATATACAACAACATAATTAAATTTTCAACCAAAGAGATTAATTTTTTATCAAAAAGATTACTTTTTTTTACCAAAAAAGATTTTTCAACCAAATACTTTGAACTTTCAACTAAGAAGGATAAATTTTCAACCAAAAATTACATTTTTAGATTTTCAGCTAAAAAAAAATATAATTTTCAATATTTTGATTTTTCTAACAAAAAAGAAAAATTTTCAACAACAAAAAAAACATTTTTAACTCAGAATGGAAATTGGAAACATTTTCAGTTAAATTAATTTTCATCGACAAAAGAAAATAATTTTCAATCAAAATAAATAGTAACATTTTTAGTTTAAAAATTAATTCTTAATGAAAAAAACAAATAAATTTTCAAAAACAGATTAAATTTTCTACCAAAGAGATTAATTTTTTACCAAAAGGATTAGTTTTTTTACCAAAAAAGATTTTTCAACCAAATACTTAGAACTTTCAATTAAATAGGATAAATTTTCAACACATTTATTTCTTTAGACAGTAAATTAAAGAATATTCATATTAAAAAAATATATAAAAATCTGTCATAAAGATGAAAATTCAACAAAATTCTTTAATTTTCTATATGAATCTTCAAGGCGAAAAGATGAATTTTCAACAAGACAGTTAATTTAAGACTGAATATTTGAATTTTCAACTACAATAATAAATATTTAGACAAAAAAAGCTTTTTTTACAAATATAATCAACTTTAAACCAAACAATTTTTATTTTTTCAACAAAAAAGACAAATTTTCAACAATAAAAAAAAATTTCGAACTAAGAATGGAAATTTAAAACATTTTCAGTTAAGAAATTAATTCTGAATGAAAAGACAAAATAATTTATAACAAAATAGTTAAATTTTCAACCAAACGTGTAAATTTTCAACAAAAAAGTTTATTTTCAATCAAACTGCTTAAAAGTTTTAACTAAAAAGAATAAACTTTCCACCAAAAATGAAATTGTTTGATTTTCAGTTGAAAAAAAATTTTTTAACCAATTTATTTATTTATACTGTCAATTAACGGATCTTAAAAATAATAAAATATTAAAGAATAAAGTATATAAAAAATTTCTTATAATGAAGAATTTTTAACGAAAGATATTTTTCAACCAAATGGTTTACTTTTCTATATGAATCTTCAAGATGAAAAGATAAATTTTCAACAAAAAAGTTAATTTAAAACTAAACATTTTTATTTTGAACTACAGTGATGAATATTCAGACAGGAAAGCGTTTTTTACAAATATATTTAACTTTAAATCAATAAATTTAGATTTTTCTAACAAAAAAGACAAATTTTCAACAAGAAAAAAAAACATTTTTAACAAATTAATTTATTTATACAGTCAATTAACAAATATTAAGAATAACAAAATATATAAATAATTTGTTATAAATACAAATTTTCAACAAAATGGTTTAATTTTCTATCAAAGTTTTGAATCTTCAAGGCAAAAAGATGAATTTTAAAGAAAACAGTTCATTTAATACTAAATACTTGATTTTTCAACTACAATGGTGAATATTTAGACAAAAAAAGCTTTTGTTACAAATATATTCAACTTAAAACGAAGCAATTTTGATTTTTCTAACAAAAACTATCAATTTTCAACAAAATACATGAATTTTCAACAAGAAAAAAATATTTTAAACTAAAAATAGAAACTCAAAACAGTTTCATTTAAAAAATTAATTCTTAATACAACAAAAAATTAAATTTCAACAATACAATTAAATTTTCAACCAAAGAGATGATTTTTTAACTATAAAGATTAGTGTTCTACAAAAAAAAATTTTTTTTAAGGAAATACTTAGAAGTTTCAACTAAAAAGGATCAATTTTCAACCAAAAATAAAACGTTTAGATTTTCATTTTAAAAAATATATAATTTTTAACAAATTAATTTATTTATACAGTCAATAAACGAAAATTCAGATTAATGAAATATTAAAGAATAAAATATATAAAAAATCTGTTATAAAAGCGAATTTTCAACAAAATGGTTTAATTTTCTACCAAACTGTTGAATCTTCAAGGTAGAAAGATGAATTTTCAACAAATCAGTAAATTTAAAACTAAATACTTGAATTTTTAACTACAATGATGAATATTTAAATAAAAGAAGCTTTTTTTACAAATATATTCAACTTTGAACCAAGCAATTTTTATTTTTCTAATGAAAAAGGAAAATTTTCAACAAGAAAAAAAACATTTTTAATTAAGAATGGAAACTGAAAACATTGTCAATAAAGAAATTAATTCTGAATAGAAAAAAAATTATTTTTTAACAAATTGGTTAAATTTTCAAGCAAAGCGATGAATTTTCAATTAAAATGATGAACCTTTAACAAGCAACAAAATAAATGTTCAAGAAAAAAGTTCAATAGTCAACCAAACAGGTGAATTTTCAACCAAAATGATTTCTTAATTCTGGAGATTAGTGTTCTACCTATCAAAAAAGAGAATTTTTAAAACAAATTCTAAATAGTAAGATTAACAAAACATTAAAGAACAAAATATTGAGAAAATTTATTCTAAATACGAATGATAGGTATTTAAACAAACAACAGATACTTTTTTTACAATTTTGTTCAAGTTTAAGCAAAGTAATTGATTTTTCTACACAAAAATAAAAACAAATTATCATTGAAAAAGATGATTTTTCCAGTTTAAAAAATTCATTTTTAACAATTTATTTATTTATTCAGTCAAATAACGAATAGTAAGACTAAAACATTTTTTTAAATATATTAAAAATTTTGTTACAAAAAAGAATTTTCAACAAAATAGTTAAATTTTCAACCAAAACGATGATTTCTTAACCAAGGAGATTAGTATTCTACCAAAAAAGAGAATTTTTAAACAAAATACTAAATAGTGAGATTAATAAAATATTTAAAGACAAAATATTTAGAAAATTGATTCTAAATACGAATGATGGGTATTTAAAGAAACACAATTTTTTTACAATTTTGTTTAACTTTAAACAAAGTAATTGATTTTTCTACAAAAAAAAAACAGAACAAATTTTCATTAAATTACATGAATTATCAGTAAAAAAAATGTCAACCAAAAAAAGATTTCCTAAGGTTCTTAAAAAAATTCAAAAATATTTGAGAAATTAATTTTTAAAGAAAAATATAATTTTACAACTAAATGATGAATCTTCGACGAAAAAAATTATTTTTCAATCAAATCGTTGAATTTTTAACCAAAAGGATAAATTTTAACGAAGAAGATTATTCTTCTTCCAAAAAAGATGAATTTTTAATAAAGTACGTTAGTTTTCAACTAAAAACGATAAATTTTCAACAAAAACTGAAATAGTTATATTTTCAGTTAAAAAAATAAATTTTCAACAAAAAAAATATAAATTTTTAACCACATGATGAATCTCCAACAACAAAAATGAAATTCTTAACCAAATAGTTAAATTTTCAACCAAGTGGATCATTATTCTGGCATAAAAGATGAATTTTCAACTAAAAAGTTAAATTTTCCGCCAAACAATTTAATTTTCAACCAAAAAATAAAAAATTTCAACTAAATAATAAATCTAATGAAAAAAGAATTTTTAACCAAATAGTTGATATTTAAAAAATTAATTTTCATCCAAAATAGAAACGAATTTTCAATCAAAAAGTTAAACTTTCCGTCCGTCAATTTAATTTTCAACCAAAAAATATAAATTTCCACTAATGAAGAATCTCAACAAAAAAAAAATTTTATAATCAAATAGTTGAATTTTCAACAAAGAAGATTATTCTTCTGGAATAAAAAGAAGATTTTTCAACAAAATACATGAATTTTCAACTGAAAACGATAAGTGCTAAAAAAATGCATTATTTTGAAAAAAATAGTTGATTTTGCAGAAAAAAATGCATTTTCAACCAAAAAGATAAATTTCCACACTGAAAAAATTATTTCTTTTACCAAGAAAGAGTAATTTTTAAAAAACATATGAATTTTTAACCAAATATATATATTCTTCTTCAAATTTTCTAAATCTAATCGTTAAATTTTCAAACAACAAAATGAAATTTTAACAAAAAATATGACTTAGTTACAAAAAATTATTATTTTACAAACAAAGGACAAATTTCCAACAAAATACTGGAATTTTTATCCAAGTAGTGCATTAGTTATGAAGGATATTAATATTCCGCGAAAAAGACGTATTTTTAAAAAAATACTTCAATTTTCAACCAACATAATGAATTTTCAACCAAAAAAGATTTTTTATAGTCAAGAAAGTAAACAAAAAAATTCACCCAAAATTATAATTTGAGGGGCAAATTAATTTTGAATAAAAAATTAAAATTTTGAAGACCCAAAATAATCGATTCTTTACAAAAAAGATGAATTGTCAACAATATACATAAATTTTGAACCAAATACTTCAATTTTCTATCCAATTTTTAACAAAAAAGACGAAATTTCTACTGAAAGAGATGAATTTTTTAACAAAAACGAGTAATATTATATAAAACAATTGTATTTTCAAACAGATATTTAAATTTTTCAACCAAAAAGATGAATTTCCAACCAAGAAGATTGATTTTTTTACTGGAAAAGACGAATTTTCAACAAAATAGATAAATTTTAAATTAAATACTTTGATTTATGGATACGATGTTAGTCCAAATTTTATTTAAATAATTTTTAGTTTATATTTTTCTTCGTTTAAAACAATTTTGAAGTAAATAGTCGAATTTTTAAAATAAAAATAGTCCATTTTTAAAGAAAAATGGTGTTATTCATTTGAGGAATTTACTTTTCAATAAAAAAACGAATTTTCTAGTTGTAGTTTCATTTTGTGTCAAATAGTTTATTTTTCTACCAAATTTCTGAATTTTCAACACAAAAAGACATATTTTCTTTAAAAAAAAATTAATTTCCAACCCAAGAATATTAATTTTCAACAGAAAAATTAATAAAAAATAAAATGTTTAACACAATAGTTCAATTTTCAGTTTAAACAATTAATTTGTATTAAAAAAACGAATTGTCAACTAAAATTATATATCTTGAAACAAAAAAATTAAATTTTAAGAAAATAATAAGAGTTCTAATAGTTGATATTTAAAAAAAAACAGATCTTAATTTAAAAAATTGTTAAATTTGAAAAAAAGTTGAGTTAAAAAAATACGTAAATTTTTAATCAAATAATTCAATTTTCAAGCAGAAAATACGATTTTTCTACAGTAAACTCCAATTTTCAAACCGCGAATATAAACTCTTAACAAAAGGTAATTTTTAACCAATCAGTTGAATTTCCAACCAAGAAGTGAAAATTTCAGTAAAAAAATTAATTTTGACTTAAAAAAAATTGACAAAAAAATTGTTGAATTTTCAACAAAATAATTCAAATTTATGGATATGGTGTTGGTCCAAATTTTATTTAAATAATTTTAAGTTGATAGTTTTTTTCGTTTAAAA
>NC_046657.1:1819930-1824866 GCF_010883055.1 Belonocnema kinseyi
AAAAATTTAATTTTCAGTAAAAAATTTATTTTGACTTGAAAAAAATGGCCAATAAAATTGTTGAATTTTCAACAAAATAATTCAAATTTATGGATATGGTGTCAGTCCAAATTTTATTTAAATCATTTTTAGTTGATAGTTTTTTTCGCTTCAAACAATTTAAAAGTAAATGCTCGAATCTATGAATTTTTCAATAAATAAATTTTCAATAAAAAATCGAATTTTATAGAAAACAGTTTTATTTTGTGTCAAATAGTTTACTTTTCTACCAGATTCTTGAATTTTCAAGACAAAAAGACATATTTTATTAAGAAAAAGAAAAGCAATGAATTTCCAACCCAAAAATATGAATTTTCAAAAAAAAGTTAATGAAAATTTTTTTTTTAATTTTTAACACAATAGTTCAATTGTTATTTCATAAATTAATTTGTATAAAAAAAACGAATTTTCAACTGAAATTGTATATTTTGAACAAAAAAAATTAACTTTTGAGAAAGTAATAACAGTTCTAATAGTTGATATAAAAAAAGATCTTAATTTAAAATTTGAAAAAAGTTGAGTTAAATAAATACTTGAATTTTCTACAAAAAACTTCAATTTTCAACCCGATAATATAAATTCTGAACAAAAAGTTAATTTTTATCCAATCAGTTGAATTTTCAACCAAATATTTATATTTTCAATTGAAAAAAAAATAATTTTTACTTTTTAAAAACACACACAAAAGAAACGTCAATAGAATTGTTGAATTTTCAAAAAAAGAATTCAATTTTCAATCCAATAATAAAATTGTGAACCAAAAAGAGATGATTTTTTAACTAAGGGAATTAGTATTCTACCAAAAAAGAAGTATTTTCAACAAAATAAATAAATTTTCAAACAAAATACTGATAATTTTTAACTAAAAGCGATAAATTTTCAACCGTGCGTGGAAATGTCAGATTTTCAGTTTAAATAAATTGATTTTTAACCAATTTATTTATTTATGCAGTCAAATAACGAATATTAAAAATTAAAAAATATTGATGGAATAAAATATAGAAAAAATGTGTTAGAAATACCTTTAATTTTGTTCCGACTCCGTCGGTTCCGGAAACGAGTAACGGATCCTGATATCCGGCAGCTTTGGCGTCAAACAAGCCGCCAAATCCACCAATGCTTCCCAAAACTCCCGATCTTTTTGTAGAAGATACGAGATTTTTTATATTTTCCACAAAGGAATCTCCTGCTTCTATATTGACCCCGCTGCTTTTGTAGGTCAGTCTTCCATGTTGCAAAATAGATCTAAAAAACATTTTAAAAAATTAGAATCGAAATTACATCCTCAAATTTTCCAATCTTTTTATTTTTTATTTTTATTATTAATTTTTTGGATAATCAAAACAGACGAAAAAAGAATTCTAATTCCGAATTTTGACAGGGATTTTTTTTTTAATTCTCTTCTTCTAAATGAGAAAAAAATTATTTTCCGAAATTCCCGTTCCATGACGAAAATTCATTACTCTTTTTTTGGGTTCACAAATTATTGATTGGATTGAAAATTGAATTATTTTGTTGAAAATTCAACAATTTTATTGACAATTTTTTTTAAGTCAATATTAATTTTTTTTTTACTGAAAATTTCACTATTTGGTTGGAAATTCAACTGATTGGTTAAAAATTAACTTTTTGTTAAGAGTTTATATTCTCGGGTTGAAAATTGGAGTTTACTGTAGAAAAATCGTATTTTTTGCTTGAAAATTGAATTATTTGATTAAAAATTTACGTATTTTTTTAACTCAACTTTTTTTCAAATTTAACAATTTTTTAAATTAATATCTGTTTTTTTTTCAATGTCAACTATTAGAACTCTTATTATTTTCTTAAAATTTAATTTTTTTGTTTCAAGATATATAATTTTAGTTGACAATTCGTTTTTTTTTTTATACAAATTAATTTTTAAACTGAAAATTGAACTATTGTGTTAAACATTTTATTTTTCATGAATTTTTTTATTGAAAATTAATATTCTTGGGTTGAAAATTAATTTTTTTTTTAAAGAAAATATGTCTTTTTGTCTTGAAAATTCAACAATTTGTTAGAAAAATAAACTATTTGACACAGAATGAAACTAAATCTAGAAAGTTCGTTTTTTTATTGAAAATTAAATTCCTCAAATGAATAACACCATTTTTCTTTAAAAATGGACTAATTTTATTTTAAAAATTCGACTATTTACTTCAAAATTGTTTTAAACGAAAAAAAATATAAACTACAAATTATTTAAATAAAATTTGGACTAACATCGTATCCATAAATCAAAGTATTTAATTTAAAATTTATCTATTTTGTTGAAAATTCGTCTTTTCTAGTAAAAAAAATCAATGTTCTTGGTGGGAAATTCATCTTTTTGGGTGAAAAATTTAACTATCTGGTTAAAAATACAACTGTTTTATAGAATATTATTAATTGTTGTTTAGGAATTCG
Source organism: Belonocnema kinseyi (assembly GCF_010883055.1). Lineage (NCBI taxonomy): Eukaryota > Metazoa > Arthropoda > Insecta > Hymenoptera > Cynipidae > Belonocnema > Belonocnema kinseyi. Next base: position 1,822,397 of record NC_046657.1, read on the forward strand.
TCTCTTTCTGTAGGAACTTCGACTTTTTTGTTAAAAATTGGATGGAAAATTAAAGTATTTGGTTCAAAATTGATGTACATTGTTGAGAATTCATCTTTTTTGTAGAAAATAATTTTTTTGGGTTAAAAATGCAACTGCTTTGAAAATTAACTTGTCTTCAAAATTTTGATTTTTTATTCAAAATTATTTTGCGCCTTAAATTATAATTTTGGTTGCATTTTTTTTTTTACTTTTGATTAGAATTTCATTCTGTTGATTGAAAATGTAACTATTAGATTGAACAAATTAAAAAAATTATATATATTTGGGTCAAAATTCAGATATTTGTAAAAATTACTCTTTCTTGGTAAAAAAAATTATTTTTTTAGAGTGAAAATTGATCTTTTTGGTTGAGAATAATTTTTTCTTATGAAAAATCAACTATTTCTTTAAAAATTAATCTATTTTGTTGAAAACGTATCGTTTTTAGTTGAAAATTAATGTATTTTGTTAAAAATTCTTCTTTTTTCCAGAAGAATAATCTTCTTCGTTGAAAATTCAACTATTTGGTTAAAAATTATTTTTTTTTAGATTCATCGTTAGCTGAAAATTTTATAATTTGAATGAAAATTAATTTTCTTAACTGAATATATAACTTTTTAATTTTTTGTTGAAAGTTGATCGTTTTTACTTGAAAATTCATGTATTTTGTTGAAAATTTATATTTTTTGGTTGAAAATTAAATTGTTTAGCGGAAAATTTAAGACTTTGGTTGAAAATTCGTTTCAATTTTGAATGAAAATTAATTTTTTAAACTAAAAATATATCTATTTCATTTTTGGTTGAAAAATTATCGTATTCAGTTGAAAATTCATGTATTTTATAGAAAATTCAGCTTTTTGCCAGAATAATAATCTTCTTCGTTGAAAAATTATCTTTTTGGTTGAAAATTCAACTACTTGGGTAAATTTTTTTTTCGGTCGGAGATTCACTATTTAGTTGAAAATTTATATTTTGTGGTTGAAAATTATTTTCTCTAGCTGAAAATTTAACTTTTTTTTTTGAAACTTCGTTTCATTTTTTGTTGAAAATTAATGTTTTTAACTGAAAATAAATCTACTTCATTTTTGGTTCAAAATTTATCGTGCTTAGTTGAAAACTCACGTATTTTATAAAAAATTCACCTTTTTGCCAGAATAATAATCATCTTTGTTGAAAATTCAATTATGTAGGTAAAAATTCTTTTTTCAAAGATGCAATATTTAGTTGAAAATTTATATTTTTTGGATGAAAATTAATTTTTTAAACTGAAAATACAACTATTTCATTTTTAGTTGCAAATTTATCGTTTTTAATTAAAAACTTATGCACTTTATTAAAAATTCATCTTTTTTGCAAGAACAATAATCTTTTTCGTTGAAAATTCAACTATTCGATTAAAAAATAATTTTTTTCGTCGAAGATTCATCATTTAGTTGTGAAATTATATTTTTCTTTGAAAATTTAACTATTTTGTTAAAAATTAAGTTTTTGTAGAAATTTGGACTTGTCATATCTGAAATATGCACAAATATTTTTGAGTTTTCTCAAGAATCTTAGGAAAATTATATTTACATAATCTTCAAAAGAAACAAACTTAAAAAAAAAAAGTTATTAAAAATGTTTATTTTGTATTAAAAATTATATTTCCCCTGAAAACAAATAATATGCTAGTAAATGAAAAAAAAAACCTGGCAATTCCTTTGTGAGCGATGTCAGTTCTAAACTGTTTTCCCTCGAAGGAAATATTTCGAGCAATTGAGGTCGCTTTTGCTGCAGCTGAAGCCAATGAAGTTGCCAACGAAACTGCAATTAAAACTCTTCCACCTTCGGAAATGAAAAAAAAATGTTGAAAAATGTGAATTAAGTATATTTAACGAAATGTTGTATATATTATAAATAAAATAATATACCATTTGTTAATAAATCTCCAGAGGGGGAGACACTTGTTCCACTGTGAAAAATAAAACGATCCTCTACGGAATTCGAACCTTCCGCACCAGTAATAACCTGGCCCTTTGAAGAAGATTCCGGATAACCCTTGGAAGCTAAAATTACACCCACACCAAAAACCTCTCTCCTCCAGGAAACAGTTTTTGAATTTAAAGTTCCGTCACAGCACGCCTGCAGAAATAAGAAATGTGTTTTTCGTCATCTCAAAAATTAAAAAAGATTTTCGAAAGATTTCATAGAGATTTTGAAAGATTTGTGGAAATTTGAGAAAGATTTTCAAATATTTCACAAAGATTTCAAAAGGTTTCAAAAACTTTAGGAAGATTTCAAACGATTTCAAAGGATTTCAGAATATCTGAAATATTTTTTTAAATGTCACGTATTTAAAAAGATTATAGAAAGAGTTTAATGATTTTAAATACTTTACTAAGATTTTAAACTTTACAAAAGATTTGACCAAAATTTCAGATCTTTCAAAAAATTTCAAAAAATTTTCAAA